>NC_034187.2:8271696-8326696 GCF_002021735.2 Oncorhynchus kisutch
CTCCTCTGACTGTTCCAACAGAACCCATCTGGAGTCACTCTCCTCTAGCCCTGCCTTGGATCACTCCCCTGTATTAACAGCCCCTACGTCGCTCGTAAAACTAACCGCAACCCTCTCTCTCTTTTTCTGTTGGTACCAATTTCTTTCTCTCTTTCATTCTCTTTCACTCCAAAGTGTGATTCGTTGCAAATTCCCAAACAGCCAGCAGCAACATTAATTTTAGGTTGCTTCTTTGTTTAGCAGGTGATGAACATTGTTATAGTGACTCACACATCACATGACCTTTATCTTGCAATAAATGAGAGCTTAGAGACCATGATCATTTGTCCAAATGGTCACATTTAAAATCGAATCAAATGTATTTGTCACGTCCACAGTTTACAGCAGGTATAAAAGGTGCAGAGAAATGCCATCTCCCTCAACAACGCAGTACATTAATCAATAGAGAAATGCCATCTCCCTCAACAACGCAGTACATTAATCGAATCAAATGTATTTGTCACATCCACAGTTTACAGCAGGTATAAAAGGTGCAGAGAAATGCCATCTCCCTCAACAACGCAGTACATTAATCAATAGAGAAAGGCTATCTCCCCCAACAACGTAGTACATTAATCAATAGAGAAATGCTATCTCCCTCAACAACGCAGTACATTAATCAATAGAGAAAGGCTATCTCCCTCAACAACGCAGTACATTAATCAATAGAGAAATGCTATCTCCCTCAACAACGCAGTACATTAATCAATAGAGAAATGCTATCTCCCTCAACAACGCAGTACATTAATCAATAGAGAAATGCTATCTCCCTCAACAACGCAGTACATTAATCAATAGAGAAATGCTATCTCCCTCAACAACGCAGTACACTAATCAACAATCAATAAGAACAATGAAAAGAGTCACGTCCATAATAACAATGAATAGAGGTAACAGAAGAGAAGAAGAGAAGAAGAAGAGGTAGTATAGAGAGTAATAATGGATTTACACTGTGAAATATGAAGTGGGTAGGGGAATCAATAGTATAAAAGACAGAGTTGTGTGTGTGTGTGTGTGTGCGTGTGTGTAAGACTGGCTACCACAGGGGCCAGCAGGGGCCCCATAAAGCACAAGACCTGCAGTAAATATTCCCCTTTAACCCCAAGGGCTGCCGGAGGGTATAGTTTCTGCTTGGTATTTCCATTGATAGAAAAACTGCATTATGGGTGAGAATGTTTGGAAGTGTTCCGGAGTGTTCCACTTCAAAGGCCCAGATCAAAGGTCTTGTTTTGGTTGGAAAAGATAAATATTGAGCAATATAAAAAGTGCCAAATGTCTTCTTTTTTTTATGAGGCCGACGGTCACGGTTTATTAGGTGATACGACTGTCAACGGGCAAAACGTAATCAAACTCACAGTATGTTTATGTTAAATCTTAGCAGCATATTCCCCATTACCTGATCTCTAAAATCAAGATGGCCATATAGATTCCGTTTTAAAGGAACAACAGACCAGAGCAGAAACGCTCCACCAGGGTGGGGTTGACAGGTTTAGGGGTTTAGTGGTGAGCTGAGGGGAGGGTGAGTTGTGGTTTGGGGGTAGATGAGGTGCGATATTATTTAGGGTGATCCTGTGACCCCCCCCCCCAGCCACCCAGCCGACGAGGGCAACACCTGACTTGTCTGGTGTAACGGCAACCCTCGTCCTGGGTCAGGCATCCCAGCCATGCCTGATGTGGAGGCAATTAGATTATTACAGTGCCAGATGGCAGTGACATAGCCAGATAGCTATTCTGGGATACGCCTACAAGACCCTAGAGTGCTACTCCCCCTCTTTTCAGCGTGATTCAAGTCTCTTTCTATCTCTGTCTCAACGTGATTCAAGTCTCTTTTTATCTCTGTCTCAGAGTGATTCAAGTCACTTTCTATCTCTGTCTCAACCACACGTGGATACAATGCATATTTTTAAAAAAGTTGGAAAATGTATTTAGTTCCTAGTTAGTTCCCAGTTTAGTTCCTGGGGCATGATGAGTACCACTGTGTGTCCTGGGGCATGATGAGTACCACTGTGTGTCCTGGGGCATGATGAGTACCACGGTGTGTCCTGGGGTACAATGAGGACAATTGTGTGTCCTGGGGCTCAGCTTAAGTGTGGTTCTCTTCAGTTTGTTCTGGGCCATTTGAAGTTTGTCCTTCAGAATTGGTATTATGCCAACTGAACTTTCTCATTCATAGTAAACATGAGTACCAAATGTTTCTAATCAAAAATACTCTGTGCATAAGAACGGTTGTCTCTTTTGAAGAAACCAACCAAAACGAAGCCTGTAAGCCTGTTAGTCTGTTAGCCTGTTAGTCTGTTAGCCTGTAAGCCTGTTAGTCTGTAAGCCTGTTAGTCTGTTAGCCGGTTAGTCTGTTAGCCTGTTAGTCTGTTAGCCTGTACGTCTGTTAGCCTGTACGTCTGTTAGCCTGTTAGTCTGTTAGCCTGTAAGCCTGTTAGTCTGTAAGCCTGTTAGCCTGTTAGCCTTTTAGTCTGTTAGCCTGTTAGCCTGTTAGTCTGTTAGCCTGTAAGCCTGTTAGCCTGTTAGTCTGTTAGCCTGTACGTCTGTTGGCCTATTAGTCTGTAAGCCTGTTAGTCTGTTAGTCTGTAAGCCTGTTAGTCTGTAAGCCTGTTAGTCTGTAAGCCTGTTAGCATGTTAGCCCGTAAGCATGTTAGCCCGTACGCCTGTTAGCCTGTACGCCTGTTAGCCTGTAAGCCTGTTTATTTGCAAGCTATCGTTTGTTCCTTCATGATCATACCATAACAACATGTCTCTGACTGCTACATGTCTGATACGACAGGTAAGCCTGAACATACAAAGGAGACACAGCTGGGGTGCGGTGAAGACGACGGCCAGAGACCGACAGAAGTGGATAATCTTTGTTGCTGCCCTATGCACCAGCCATTATGATGGGGATGTGGGAGGGAGGGAGGAGCTTGAACATGAACACAAGAGGGACTAGCAATTTATGGAAAAGTTATATTTATTAAGTCGCAGAGAAGAACGCTGAGCAGTCGATGGAAGGTACTGTAACATGGTAGGGTGTTGTGGTAGAGGTCAGTCTATGGAGGGTAACATGGTAGGGTGTTGTGGTAGAGGTCAGTCTATGGAGGGTAACATGGTAGGGTGTTGTGGTAGAGGTCAGTCTATGGAGGGTAACATGGTAGGGTGTTGTGGTAGAGAACAGTCTATGGAGGGTAACATGGTAGGGTATTGTGGTAGAGAACAGTCAGTCTATGGAGGGTAACATGGTAGGGTGTTGTGGTAGAGAACAGTCAGTCTATGGAGGGTAACATGGTAGGGTGTTGTGGTAGAGGTCAGTCTATGGAGGGTAACATGGTAGGGTGTTGTGGTAGAGGTCAGTCTATGGAGGGTAACATGGTAGGGTGTTGTGGTAGAGAACAGAGAACAACCTTTTATATTCCAGTGATCCCTTTTGTAACAGAGACCCCAGTGGAGATGTTGATGCCTCATTCTCCTGTCAGTAGTGTCTCTTCATATGATTCATTTCAACGAATACTGCACACGTTTACAGAGCATTCGGAAAGTCTTCGGACCCCTTGATTTTTCCACATTTTGTTAGGTTACAGCCTTATTCTAAAATGGATTAAATTGTTCAGTGTGTCAGAGTCCAACTACTACAGGCCTCTGTTCTTATTGTGATTCAAGAGAAAGAAGAATAGAAAGAATGGAAACACACAGAGCCTTCAGAAAGTATTCAGACCCCTGGACTTTTCTAGACCGCTGCGCCACTCGAGTTTAAGTCCGGGCTCTGGCTGGGCCACTCAAGGACATTCAGAGACTTGTCCCGAAGCCACTCCTGTGTTGTCTTGGCTGTGTGCTTAGGGTCGTTGTCCTGTTGGAAGGTGAACCATCAGTCTGAGGTCTTGAGTGGTCAGAAGCAGGTTTTCATCAAGGATCTCTCTGTACATTGCTCCGTTAATCTTTGCCTTGATCCTGACTAGTCTCCCAGTCCCTGCCACTGAAAAACATCCCCACAGCATGATGCTGCCACCACCATGCTTTACCGTAGGGATGGTGCCAGTTTTCCTCCAGACGTGAGGCTTGGCATTCAGGCCAAAGAGTTCAATCTTGGTTTCATCAGACCAGAGAATCTTGTTTATGTGCCGGCTGTCATGTGCCTTTCCGTCTGGTCACTCTACCACAAAGGCCTTCGGTGGAGTGCTGCAGAGATGGTTGTCCTTCTGGAAGGTTCTTCCATCTCCACAGAGGAACTCTGGAGCTCTGTCAGAGTGACCATCGGGTTCTTAGTCACCTCCCTGACCAAGGCCCTTCACCCCCCCGATTGCTCAGTTTGGCCGGGTGGCCAGCTCTAGCAATAGTCTTGGTGGTTCCAAACTTCTTCCATTTAAGAATGATGGAGTCCACTGTGTTCTTGGGGACCTTCAAATCTGCAGACATTTTTTTGGTACCCTTCCCCAGATCTGTGCCTTGACACAATCCTGTCTCGGAAGCTCTACAGACAATTCATTCGACGGCCCAATCTCCTTCGGGCCGTCCATCAACATTACTCTCTCAGAACCACATCAGGACCCATTCAGCCTCAACATCTCTCAGTGACACTCACACTGATAAACAGGGTTAGGAGTAAGACCTCACAACACACAGGCCAATGTCGGGGTGGAGAGGAACAGTTGAGGAGGGAGAGAAAGGGGGATGAGGAGGAGAAGGAGAGACCTCTTCAAAGGGCCCCACTGTTTACGGAGATGTCTCTCCACTTCCCCAGCTGGCAACTCCCACTCCTCTCTGGATAAAGGACCTCCATCCATCAACTGAGCCCAGCCCACCCCACTCCTCAACTCCCCTTACCTCCTCCCCACCCTTCCCCCCACCCCCACCTCTCCTTTACCTCCTCCCCACCCTCATCCCCATCCCCCACCTCTCCCTTACCTCAAGCCCACCCTCACCCCAGCCCACATCCCTTATGACCGGAGGGAGGGAAACACAAACAGACCCAACAGAGCCCCAGGACAGCATCACAATTAGACCCCACAGAGCCCCAGGACAGCATCACAATTAGACCCCACAGAGCCCCAGGACAGCATCACAATTAGACCCCACAGAGCCCCAGGACAGCATCACAATTAGACCCCACAGAGCCCCAGGACAGCATCACAATTAGACCCCACAGAGCCCCAGGACAGCATCACAATTAGACCCCACAGAGCCCCAGGACAGCATCACAATTAGACCCCACAGAGCCCCAGGACAGCATCACAATTAGACCCCACAGAGCCCTAGGACAGCATCACAATTAGACCCAACAGAGCCCCAGGACAGCATCACAATTAGACCCAACAGAGCCCCAGGACAGCATCACAATTAGACCCAACAGAGCCCCAGGACATCATCACAATTAGACCCCACAGAGCCCCAGGACATCATCACAATTAGACCCCACAGAGCCCCAGGACAGCATCACAATTAGACCCAACAGAGCCCCAGGACAGCATCACAATTAGACCCAACAGAGCCCCAGGACAGCATCACAATTAGACCCAAAGGAGCCCCAGGACAGCATCACAAACAGACCCAACAGAGCCCCAGGACAGCATCACAATTAGACCCAACAGAGCCCCAGGACAGCATCACAATTAGACCCAAAGGAGCCCCAGGACAGCATCACAAACAGACCCAACAGAGCCCCAGGACAGCATCACAATTAGACCCAACAGAGCCCCAGGACAGCATCACAATTAGACCCAACCAAATCATGAGAAAACAAAAATATCATTACTTGACACATTGGAAAGGCATAAAAAAAACAGAATACCTGACCACTGTCACTGACCCAAAATTAAGAAAAGCTTTGACTATGCACAGACTCAGTGAGCATAGCCTTGCTATTGAGAAAGGTCGCCGTAGGCAGACATGGCTCTCAAGGGAAGACAGGCTATGTGCTCACTGCCCACAAAATGAGGTGGAAACTGAGCTGGACTTCGCAACCTCCTGCCCAATGTATGACCATATTAGAGACACACATTTTCCTCAGATTACACAGACCCACAAAGAATTGAAAAACAAACCCCATTTTGATAAACTCCCATATCTACTGGGCGAAATTCCACAGTGTGCCATCACAGCAGCAAGATTTGTGACCTGTTGCCACAAGAAAAGGGCAACCAGTGAAGAACAAACACCATTGTAAATACAACCCATATTTATGTTTATTTATTTTCCCTTTTGTACTGTAACTATTTATTTTTGAACTTTTGTGAGGCTAATGTTTACTGTACATGTTTTGTATTGTTTATTTCACCTTTATGCAACATGAGCTCATGGGCTCTCAGAGGGTTTGATTAGATTTACGAAAACATTTGCATTGATGTCACAGTGATTAGAGGGACATCAGAGTGTTAACAGGATAACAGCTAGTTAGCCTGATACTCATCCCCCTGATACTCATCCCCCTGTACCCATCTATCTGTACCCATCCCCCTGTACCCATCTATCTGTACCCATCCCCCTGTACTCATCCCCCTGTACCCATCTATCTGTACCCATCCCCCTGTACTCATCCCCCTGTACCCATCTCCCTGTACCCATCCCCCTGTACCCATCTCCCTGTACCCATCCCCCTGTACCCATCCCCCTGTACCCATCCCCCTGTACCAATCTCCCTGTACCCATCTCCCTGTACCCATCCCCCTGTACCCATCCCCCTGTACCCCATCCCCCTGTACCCATCCCTCTGTACTCATCCCCCTGTACATATCTATCTGTACCCATCCCCCTGTACCCATCCCTCTGTACCCATCCCCCTGTACATATCTATCTGTACCCATCCCCCTGTACCCATCTCCCTGTACCCATCTCCCTGTACCCATCCCCCTGTACCCATCTCCCTGTACCCCATCCCCCTGTAGCCATCCCCCTGTACATATCTATCTGTACCCATCCCCCTGTACCCATCCCCCTGTACATATCTATCTGTACCCATCCCCCTGTACCCATCTCCTTGTACCCATCTCCCTGTACCCATCCCTCTGTACCCATCCCCCTGTACCCATCTCCTTGTACCCATCTCCCTGTACCCATCTCCTTGTACCCATCCCCCTGTACCCATCTATCTGTACTCATCCCCCTGTACCCATCTATCTGTACCCATCCCCCTGTACCCATCTCCCTGTACCCATCTCCCTGTACCCATCCCCCTGTACCCATCCCCCTGTACCCATCTCCCTGTACCCATCCCCCTGTACCCATCCCCCTGTACCCATCCCCCTGGACCCATCCCCCTGTACCCATCCCCCTGTACCCATCCCCCTGTACCCATCTCCCTATACCCATCTCCCTGTACCCATCCCTCTTCTCAATAGCAGCAGCACATGTGAGTGTATGAAAGTGGAGGGTGGGGTGCTTGGGGGTGAGAGGATAACTAGAACCATGTCATCCTCTCCAACTGTCCCTAATGTTCACAAACCAGTTTCTTCTGATTGAAGAGTGTATAAAGGGTTAGGGTTGGTCCAAAATCTGGACTTTCACAAGCAATACATCAGCAGCACGTTAGAATTATTTTATTTTTCTCTTCCTGTAATGCCACAGTATGTCATTCGTGGAAGAGTATATTCCAATTGGCCGGTGGATCCTGACGAATCATCCAAGGAGTGAAGTGCTTGATGGTGAAGATGTCCTAAAAACACAACATTAAAACGGGGCCCTCACATCGTTTTCCCACGTCAGAGTACGCCACTGCAAGAGAGGAGCTCAACTTCACTCCATTTTGGATGGTTGGTTGCCGGCTTCCCTGATTGGAGAAATGTCCAATTTCAGTCATTAATAAACTCGAACACTGAATAAGGAGGAGCTAGAGATGGGACATCCAGGAGTCCTTTTCTTCTCTAACCAACTGATAGTTAACGCTACACATATTCAGTATGTGGTCTATGCTGAAATCCAGACATAATTGGGGACCATGTGGCTCTCTCTACCCCCTCTTTCCAGCTCTTTCCCCGTCAGGGTCTCAGTTCCCCTCCCCATCAGTACTCCCTGGCCTCCTCCAGTTGAGCCTGATGCACCTCCTCGTGTGGGTTGTCGGGACACAGCAGCCCGTTGTTGGGTGGCCTCACCGAGTGGAAGCGGCTCCAGTCCCCGTTACACAGGATCCAGGGCAGCACGTCCACTTTGTAATGCAGCTCCGGCGAGAACTCAGTACTGATGAGGTTCGGAGCGCCCGCCCCTTTACCCCGCGTGATAAGCTTCGCGTGGTCGTCGTAGCAACAGTGTTGCGCGGCCAGGGTGGTGCTATTGGAGGAGATCATGGAGCGCGTGCAGAAGCGAGCGGAAGGCAGTAGGGTGTTGTGGTAGAGGTCAGTCTATGGACGGTAACATGGTAGGGTGTTGTGGTAGAGAACAGTCTATGGAGGGTAACATGGTAGGGTGTTGTGGTAGAGAACAGTCAGTCTATGGAGGGTAACATGGTAGGGTGTTGTGGTAGAGAACAGTCAGTCTATGGAGGGTAACATGGTAGGGTGTTGTGGTAGAGGTCAGTCTATGGAGGGTAACATGGTAGGGTATTGTGGTAGAGGTCAGTCTATGGAGGGTAACATGGTAGGGTGTTGTGGTAGAGGTCAGTCTATGGAGGGTAACATGGTAGGGTGTTGTGGTAGAGAACAGAGAACAACCTTTTATATTCCAGTGATCCCTTTTGTAACAGAGACCCCAGTGGAGATGTTGATGCCTCATTCTCCTGTCAGTAGTGTCTCTTCATATGATTCATTTCAACGAATACTGCACACGTTTACAGAGCATTCGGAAAGTATTCGGACCCCTTGATTTTTCCACATTTTGTTAGGGTACAGCCTTATTCTAAAATGGATTAAATTGTTCAGTGTGTCAGAGTCCAACTACTACAGGCCTCTGTTCTTATTGTGATTCAAGAGAAAGAAGAATAGAAAGAATGGAAACACACAGAGCCTTCAGAAAGTATTCAGACCCCTGGACTTTTCTAGACCGCTGCGCCACTCGAGTTTAAGTCCGGGCTCTGGCTGGGCCACTCAAGGACATTCAGAGACTTGTCCCGAAGCCACTCCTGTGTTGTCTTGGCTGTGTGCTTAGGGTCGTTGTCCTGTTGGAAGGTGAACCATCAGTCTGAGGTCTTGAGTGGTCAGAAGCAGGTTTTCATCAAGGATCTCTCTGTACATTGCTCCGTTAATCTTTGCCTTGATCCTGACTAGTCTCCCAGTCCCTGCCACTGAAAAACATCCCCACAGCATGATGCTGCCACCACCATGCTTCACCGTAGGGATGGTGCCAGTTTTCCTCCAGACGTGAGGCTTGGCATTCAGGCCAAAGAGTTCAATCTTGGTTTCATCAGACCAGAGAATCTTGTTTATGTGCCGGCTGTCATGTGCCTTTCCGTCTGGTCACTCTACCACAAAGGCCTTCGGTGGAGTGCTGCAGAGATGGTTGTCCTTCTGGAAGGTTCTTCCATCTCCACAGAGGAACTCTGGAGCTCTGTCAGAGTGACCATCGGGTTCTTAGTCACCTCCCTGACCAAGGCCCTTCACCCCCCCGATTGCTCAGTTTGGCCGGGTGGCCAGCTCTAGCAATAGTCTTGGTGGTTCCAAACTTCTTCCATTTAAGAATGATGGAGTCCACTGTGTTCTTGGGGACCTTCAAATCTGCAGACATTTTTTTGGTACCCTTCCCCAGATCTGTGCCTTGACACAATCCTGTCTCGGAAGCTCTACAGACAATTCATTCGACGGCCCAATCTCCTTCGGGCCGTCCATCAACATTACTCTCTCAGAACCACATCAGGACCCATTCAGCCTCCACATCTCTCAGTGACACTCACACTGATAAACAGGGTTAGGAGTAAGACCTCACAACACACAGGCCAATGTCGGGGTGGAGAGGAACAGTTGAGGAGGGAGAGAAAGGGGGATGAGGAGGAGAAGGAGAGACCTCTTCAAAGGGCCCCACTGTTTACGGAGATGTCTCTCCACTTCCCCAGCTGGCAACTCCCACTCCTCTCTGGATAAAGGACCTCCATCCATCAACTGAGCCCAGCCCACCCCACTCCTCAACTCCCCTTACCTCCTCCCCACCCTTCCCCCCACCCCCACCTCTCCTTTACCTCCTCCCCACCCTCACCGCTCCCCTCATCCCCATTCCCCACCTCTCCCTTACCTCAAGCCCACCCTCACCCCAGCCCACATCCCTTATGACCGGAGGGAGGGAAACACAAACAGACCCAACAGAGCCCCAGGACAGTATCACAAACAGACCCAACAGAGCCCCAGGACAGCATCACAATTAGACCCCACAGAGCCCCAGGACAGCATCACAATTAGACCCCACAGAGCCCCAGGACAGCATCACAATTAGACCCCACAGAGCCCCAGGACAGCATCACAATTAGACCCCACAGAGCCCCAGGACAGCATCACAATTAGACCCCACAGAGCCCCAGGACAGCATCACAATTAGACCCCACAGAGCCCCAGGACAGCATCACAATTAGACCCCACAGAGCCCTAGGACAGCATCACAATTAGACCCAACAGAGCCCCAGGACAGCATCACAATTAGACCCAACAGAGCCCCAGGACAGCATCACAATTAGACCCCACAAAGCCCCAGGACATCATCACAATTAGACCCCACAGAGCCCCAGGACAGCATCACAATTAGACCCAACAGAGCCCCAGGACAGCATCACAATTAGACCCAACAGAGCCCCAGGACAGCATCACAATTAGACCCAAAGGAGCCCCAGGACAGCATCACAATTAGACCCAACAGAGCCCCAGGACAACATCACAATTAGACCCCACAGGGCCCCAGGACAGCATCACAATTAGACCCAACAGAGCCCCAGGACAGCATCACAATTAGACCCAACAGAGCCCCAGGACAGCATCACAATTAGACCCAAAGGAGCCCCAGGACAGCATCACAAACAGACCCAACAGAGCCCCAGGACAGCATCACAATTAGACCCAACAGAGCCCCAGGACAGCATCACAATTAGACCCAACCAAATCATGAGAAAACAAAAATATCATTACTTGACACATTGGAAAGGCATAAAAAAAACAGAATACCTGACCACTGTCACTGACACAAAATTAAGAAAAGCTTTGACTATGCACAGACTCAGTGAGCATAGCCTTGCTATTGAGAAAGGTCGCCGTAGGCAGACATGGCTCTCAAGGGAAGACAGGCTATGTGCTCACTGCCCACAAAATGAGGTGGAAACTGAGCTGCACTTCGCAACCTCCTGCCCAATGTATGACCATATTAGAGACACACATTTCCCTCAGATTACACAGACCCACAAAGAATTGAAAAACAAACCCCATTTTGATAAACTCCCATATCTACTGGGTGAAATTCCACAGTGTGCCATCACAGCAGCAAGATTTGTGACCTGTTGCCGCAAGAAAAGGGCAACCAGTGAAGAACAAACACCATTGTAAATACAACCCATATTTATGTTTATTTATTTTCCCTTTTGTACTGTAACTATTTATTTTTGAACTTTTGTGAGGCTAATGTTTACTGTACATGTTTTGTATTGTTTTTTATTTATTTTTTATTTTTATTTTTTTATTTCACCTTTATTTAACCAGGTAGGCTAGTTGAGAACAAGTTCTCATTTGCAACTGCGACCTGGCCAAGATAAAGCATAGCAGTGTGAGCATACAACAAAGAGTTACACATGGAGTAAACAATTAACAAGTCAATAACACAGTAGAAAACGAAGGGGGGGTCTATATACAATGTGTGCAAAAGGCATGAGGAGGTAGGCAAATAATTACAATTTTGCAGATTAACACTGGAGTGATAAAAGATCAGATGGTCATGTACAGGTAGAGATATTGGTGTGCAGAAGAGCAGAAAAGTAAATAAATAGAAACAGTACGGGGATGAGGTAGGTGAAAAGGGTGGGCTATTTACCAATAGACTATGTACAGCTGCAGCGATCGGTTAGCTGCTCAGATAGCTGATGTTTGAAGTTGGTGAGGGAGATAAAAGTCTCCAACTTCTGCGATTTTTGCAATTCGTTCCAGTCACAGGCTGCAGAGTACTGGAACGAAAGGCGGCCAAATGAGGTGTTGGCTTTAGGGATGATCAGTGAGATACACCTGCTGGAGCGCGTGCTACGGATGGGTGTTGCCATCGTGACCAGTGAGCTGAGATAAGGCGGAGCTTTACCTAGCATAGACTTGTAGATGACCTGGAGCCAGTGGGTCTGGCGACGAATATGTAGCGAGGGCCAGCCGACTAGAGCATACAAGTCGCAGTGGTGGGTAGTATAAGGTGCTTTAGTGACAAAACGGATGGCACTGTGATAGACTGCATCCAGTTTGCTGAGTAGAGTGTTGGAAGCCATTTTGTAGATGACATCGCCGAAGTCGAGGATCGGTAGGATAGTCAGTTTTACTAGGGTAAGCTTGGCGGCTTGAGTGAAGGAGGCTTTGTTGCGGAATAGAAAGCCGACTCTTGATTTGATTTTCGATTGGAGATGTTTGATATGAGTCTGGAAGGAGAGTTTGCAGTCTAGCCAGACACCTAGGTACTTATAGACGTCCACATATTCTAGGTCGGAACCATCCAGGGTGGTGATGCTAGTCGGGCATGCAGGTGCAGGCAGAGACCGGTTGAAAAGCATGCATTTGGTCTTACTAGCGTTTAAGAGCAGTTGGAGGCCACGGAAGGAGTGTTGTATGGCATTGAAGCTTGTTTGGAGGTTAGATAGCACAGTGTCCAAAGACGGGCCGAAAGTATATAGAATGGTGTCGTCTGCGTAGAGGTGGATCAGGGAATCGCCCGCAGCAAGAGCAACATCATTGATATACACAGAGAAAAGAGTCGGCCCGAGAATTGAACCCTGTGGCACCCCCATAGAGACTGCCAGAGGACCGGACAGCATGCCCTCCGATTTGACACACTGAACTCTGTCTGCAAAGTAATTGGTGAACCAGGCAAGGCAGTCATCCGAAAAACCGAGGCTACTGAGTCTGCCGATAAGAATATGGTGATTGACAGAGTCGAAAGCCTTGGCGAGGTCGATGAAGACGGCTGCACAGTACTGTCTTTTATCGATGGCGGTTATGATGTCATTTAGTACCTTGAGTGTGGCTGAGGTGCACCCATGACCGGCTCGGAAACCAGATTGCACAGCGGAGAAGGTACGGTGGGATTCGAGATGGTCAGTGACCTGTTTGTTGACTTGGCTTTCGAAGACCTTAGATAGGCAGGGCAGGATGGATATAGGTCTGTAACAGTTTGGGTCCAGGGTGTCTCCCCCTTTGAAGAGGGGGATGACTGCGGCAGCTTTCCAATCCTTGGGGATCTCAGACGAGATGAAAGAGAGGTTGAACAGGCTGGTAATAGGGGTTGCGACAATGGTGGCAGATAGTTTCAGAAATAGAGGGTCCAGATTGTCAAGCCCAGCTGATTTGTACGGGTCCAGGTTTTGCAGCTCTTTCAGAACATCTGCTATCTGGATTTGGGTAAAGGAGAACCTGGAGAGGCTTGGGCGAGGAGCTGCGGGGGGGGCGGAGCTGTTGGCCGAGGTTGAAGTAGCCAGGCGGAAGGCATGGCCAGCCGTTGAGAAATGCTTATTGAAGTTTTCGATAATCATGGATTTATCAGTGGTGACCGTGTTACCTAGCCTCAGTGCAGTGGGCAGCTGGGAGGAGGTGCTCTTGTTCTCCATGGACTTCACAGTGTCCCAGAACTTTTTGGAGTTGGAGCTACAGGATGCAAACTTCTGCCTGAAGAAGCTGGCCTTAGCTTTCCTGACTGACTGCGTGTATTGGTTCCGGACTTCCCTGAACAGTTGCATATCACGGGGACTATTCGATGCTATTGCAGTCCGCCACAGGATGTTTTTGTGCTGGTCGAGGGCAGTCAGGTCTGGGGTGAACCAAGGGCTGTATCTGTTCTTAGTTCTGCATTTTTTGAACGGAGCATGCTTATCTAAAATGGTGAGGAAGTTACTTTTAAAGAATGACCAGGCATCCTCAACTGACGGGATGAGGTCAATGTCCTTCCAGGATACCCGGGCCAGGTCGATTAGAAAGGCCTGCTCACAGAAGTGTTTTAGGGAGCGCTTGACAGTGATGAGGGGTGGTCGTTTGACTGCGGCTCCGTAGCGGATACAGGCAATGAGGCAGTGATCGCTGAGATCCTGGTTGAAGACAGCGGAGGTGTATTTGGAGGGCCAGTTGGTCAGGATGACGTCTATGAGGGTGCCCTTGTTTACAGAGTTAGGGTTGTACCTGGTGGGTTCCTTGATGATTTGTGTGAGATTGAGGGCATCTAGCTTAGATTGTAGGACTGGCGGGGTGTTAAGCATATCCCAGTTTATTTCACCTTTATGCAACATGAGCTCATGGGCTCTCAGAGGGTTTGATTAGATTTACGAAAACATTTGCATTGATGTCACAGTGATTAGAGGGACATCAGAGTGTTAACAGGATAACAGCTAGTTAGCCTGATACTCATCCCCCTGATACTCATCCCCCTGTACCCATCTATCTGTACCCATCCCCCTGTACCCATCTATCTGTACCCATCCCCCTGTACTCATCCCCCTGTACCCATCTATCTGTACCCATCCCCCTGTACCCATCTCCCTGTACCCATCTCCCTGTACCCATCCCTCTGTACCCATCCCCCTGTACCCATCTCCTTGTACCCATCTCCCTGTACCCCATCTCCTTGTACCCATCCCCCTGTACCCATCTATCTGTACTCATCCCCCTGTACCCATCTCCCTGTACCCATCCCCCTGTACCCATCCCTCTGTACCCATCCCCCTGTACCCATCCCCCTGTACCCATCCCCCTGTACCCATCCCCCTGTACCCATCCCCCTGTACCCATCTCCCTGTACATATCTATCTGTACCCATCCCCCTGTACCCATCCCCCTGTACCCATCTCCTTGTACCCATCTCCCTGTACCCATCCCTCTGTACCCATCCCCCTGTACCCATCTC
Organism: Oncorhynchus kisutch; assembly: GCF_002021735.2. Classification (NCBI taxonomy): domain Eukaryota; kingdom Metazoa; phylum Chordata; class Actinopteri; order Salmoniformes; family Salmonidae; genus Oncorhynchus; species Oncorhynchus kisutch. The sequence continues at coordinate 8,286,691 of NC_034187.2, forward strand.
CTTGTACCCATCTCCCTGTACCCATCTCCTTGTACCCATCCCCCTGTACCCATCTATCTGTACTCATCCCCCTGTACCCATCTATCTGTACCCATCCCCCTGTACCCATCTCCCTGTACCCATCTCCCTGTACCCATCCCCCTGTACCCATCCCCCTGTACCCATCTCCCTGTACCCATCCCCCTGTACCCATCCCCCTGTACCCATCCCCCTGGACCCATCCCCCTGTACCCATCCCCCTGTACCCATCCCCCTGTACCCATCTCCCTATACCCATCTCCCTGTACCCATCCCTCTTCTCAATAGCAGCAGCACATGTGAGTGTATGAAAGTGGAGGGTGGGGTGCTTGGGGGTGAGAGGATAACTAGAACCATGTCATCCTCTCCAACTGTCCCTAATGTTCACAAACCAGTTTCTTCTGATTGAAGAGTGTATAAAGGGTTAGGGTTGGTCCAAAATCTGGACTTTCACAAGCAATACATCAGCAGCACGTTAGAATTATTTTATTTTTCTCTTCCTGTAATGCCACAGTATGTCATTCGTGGAAGAGTATATTCCAATTGGCCGGTGGATCCTGACGAATCATCCAAGGAGTGAAGTGCTTGATGGTGAAGATGTCCTAAAAACACAACATTAAAACGGGGCCCTCACATCGTTTTCCCACGTCAGAGTACGCCACTGCAAGAGAGGAGCTCAACTTCACTCCATTTTGGATGGTTGGTTGCCGGCTTCCCTGATTGGAGAAATGTCCAATTTCAGTCATTAATAAACTCGAACACTGAATAAGGAGGAGCTAGAGATGGGACATCCAGGAGTCCTTTTCTTCCCAAACCAACTGATAGTTAACGCTACACATATTCAGTATGTGGTCTATGCTGAAATCCAGACATAATTGGGGACCATGTGGCTCTCTCTACCCCCTCTTTCCAGCTCTTTCCCCGTCAGGGTCTCAGTTCCCCTCCCCATCAGTACTCCCTGGCCTCCTCCAGTTGAGCCTGATGCACCTCCTCGTGTGGGTTGTCGGGACACAGCAGCCCGTTGTTGGGTGGCCTCACCGAGTGGAAGCGGCTCCAGTCCCCGTTACACAGGATCCAGGGCAGCACGTCCACTTTGTAATGCAGCTCCGGCGAGAACTCAGTACTGATGAGGTTCGGAGCGCCCGCCCCTTTACCCCGCGTGATAAGCTTCGCGTGGTCGTCGTAGCAACAGTGTTGCGCGGCCAGGGTGGTGCTATTGGAGGAGATCATGGAGCGCGTGCAGAAGCGAGCGGAAGGCAGTAGGGTGTTGTGGTAGAGGTCAGTCTATGGACGGTAACATGGTAGGGTGTTGTGGTAGAGAACAGTCTATGGAGGGTAACATGGTAGGGTGTTGTGGTAGAGAACAGTCAGTCTATGGAGGGTAACATGGTAGGGTGTTGTGGTAGAGAACAGTCAGTCTATGGAGGGTAACATGGTAGGGTGTTGTGGTAGAGGTCAGTCTATGGAGGGTAACATGGTAGGGTATTGTGGTAGAGGTCAGTCTATGGAGGGTAACATGGTAGGGTGTTGTGGTAGAGGTCAGTCTATGGAGGGTAACATGGTAGGGTGTTGTGGTAGAGAACAGAGAACAACCTTTTATATTCCAGTGATCCCTTTTGTAACAGAGACCCCAGTGGAGATGTTGATGCCTCATTCTCCTGTCAGTAGTGTCTCTTCATATGATTCATTTCAACGAATACTGCACACGTTTACAGAGCATTCGGAAAGTATTCGGACCCCTTGATTTTTCCACATTTTGTTAGGGTACAGCCTTATTCTAAAATGGATTAAATTGTTCAGTGTGTCAGAGTCCAACTACTACAGGCCTCTGTTCTTATTGTGATTCAAGAGAAAGAAGAATAGAAAGAATGGAAACACACAGAGCCTTCAGAAAGTATTCAGACCCCTGGACTTTTCTAGACCGCTGCGCCACTCGAGTTTAAGTCCGGGCTCTGGCTGGGCCACTCAAGGACATTCAGAGACTTGTCCCGAAGCCACTCCTGTGTTGTCTTGGCTGTGTGCTTAGGGTCGTTGTCCTGTTGGAAGGTGAACCATCAGTCTGAGGTCTTGAGTGGTCAGAAGCAGGTTTTCATCAAGGATCTCTCTGTACATTGCTCCGTTAATCTTTGCCTTGATCCTGACTAGTCTCCCAGTCCCTGCCACTGAAAAACATCCCCACAGCATGATGCTGCCACCACCATGCTTCACCGTAGGGATGGTGCCAGTTTTCCTCCAGACGTGAGGCTTGGCATTCAGGCCAAAGAGTTCAATCTTGGTTTCATCAGACCAGAGAATCTTGTTTATGTGCCGGCTGTCATGTGCCTTTCCGTCTGGTCACTCTACCACAAAGGCCTTCGGTGGAGTGCTGCAGAGATGGTTGTCCTTCTGGAAGGTTCTTCCATCTCCACAGAGGAACTCTGGAGCTCTGTCAGAGTGACCATCGGGTTCTTAGTCACCTCCCTGACCAAGGCCCTTCACCCCCCCGATTGCTCAGTTTGGCCGGGTGGCCAGCTCTAGCAATAGTCTTGGTGGTTCCAAACTTCTTCCATTTAAGAATGATGGAGTCCACTGTGTTCTTGGGGACCTTCAAATCTGCAGACATTTTTTTGGTACCCTTCCCCAGATCTGTGCCTTGACACAATCCTGTCTCGGAAGCTCTACAGACAATTCATTCGACGGCCCAATCTCCTTCGGGCCGTCCATCAACATTACTCTCTCAGAACCACATCAGGACCCATTCAGCCTCCACATCTCTCAGTGACACTCACACTGATAAACAGGGTTAGGAGTAAGACCTCACAACACACAGGCCAATGTCGGGGTGGAGAGGAACAGTTGAGGAGGGAGAGAAAGGGGGATGAGGAGGAGAAGGAGAGACCTCTTCAAAGGGCCCCACTGTTTACGGAGATGTCTCTCCACTTCCCCAGCTGGCAACTCCCACTCCTCTCTGGATAAAGGACCTCCATCCATCAACTGAGCCCAGCCCACCCCACTCCTCAACTCCCCTTACCTCCTCCCCACCCTTCCCCCCACCCCCACCTCTCCTTTACCTCCTCCCCACCCTCACCGCTCCCCTCATCCCCATTCCCCACCTCTCCCTTACCTCAAGCCCACCCTCACCCCAGCCCACATCCCTTATGACCGGAGGGAGGGAAACACAAACAGACCCAACAGAGCCCCAGGACAGCATCACAAACAGACCCAACAGAGCCCCAGGACAGCATCACAATTAGACCCCACAGAGCCCCAGGACAGCATCACAATTAGACCCCACAGAGCCCCAGGACAGCATCACAATTAGACCCCACAGAGCCCCAGGACAGCATCACAATTAGACCCCACAGAGCCCCAGGACAGCATCACAATTAGACCCCACAGAGCCCCAGGACAGCATCACAATTAGACCCCACAGAGCCCCAGGACAGCATCACAATTAGACCCCACAGAGCCCCAGGACAGCATCACAATTAGACCCCACAGAGCCCCAGGACAGCATCACAATTAGACCCCACAGAGCCCTAGGACAGCATCACAATTAGACCCAACAGAGCCCCAGGACAGCATCACAATTAGACCCAACAGAGCCCCAGGACAGCATCACAATTAGACCCAACAGAGCCCCAGGACAGCATCACAATTAGACCCCACAAAGCCCCAGGACATCATCACAATTAGACCCCACAGAGCCCCAGGACAGCATCACAATTAGACCCAACAGAGCCCCAGGACAGCATCACAATTAGACCCAACAGAGCCCCAGGACAGCATCACAATTAGACCCAAAGGAGCCCCAGGACAGCATCACAAACAGACCCAACAGAGCCCCAGGACAGCATCACAATTAGACCCCACAGGGCCCCAGGACAGCATCACAATTAGACCCAACAGAGCCCCAGGACAGCATCACAATTAGACCCAACAGAGCCCCAGGACAGCATCACAATTAGACCCAAAGGAGCCCCAGGACAGCATCACAAACAGACCCAACAGAGCCCCAGGACAGCATCACAATTAGACCCAACCAAATCATGAGAAAACAAAAATATCATTACTTGACACATTGGAAAGGCATAAAAAAAACAGAATACCTGACCACTGTCACTGACACAAAATTAAGAAAAGCTTTGACTATGCACAGACTCAGTGAGCATAGCCTTGCTATTGAGAAAGGTCGCCGTAGGCAGACATGGCTCTCAAGGGAAGACAGGCTATGTGCTCACTGCCCACAAAATGAGGTGGAAACTGAGCTGCACTTCGCAACCTCCTGCCCAATGTATGACCATATTAGAGACACACATTTCCCTCAGATTACACAGACCCACAAAGAATTGAAAAACAAACCCCATTTTGATAAACTCCCATATCTACTGGGTGAAATTCCACAGTGTGCCATCACAGCAGCAAGATTTGTGACCTGTTGCCGCAAGAAAAGGGCAACCAGTGAAGAACAAACACCATTGTAAATACAACCCATATTTATGTTTATTTATTTTCCCTTTTGTACTGTAACTATTTATTTTTGAACTTTTGTGAGGCTAATGTTTACTGTACATGTTTTGTATTGTTTATTTCACCTTTATGCAACATGAGCTCATGGGCTCTCAGAGGGTTTGATTAGATTTACGAAAACATTTGCATTGATGTCACAGTGATTAGAGGGACATCAGAGTGTTAACAGGATAACAGCTAGTTAGCCTGATACTCATCCCCCTGATACTCATCCCCCTGTACCCATCTATCTGTACCCATCCCCCTGTACCCATCTATCTGTACCCATCCCCCTGTACTCATCCCCCTATACCCATCTATCTGTACCCATCCCCCTGTACTCATCCCCCTGTACCCATCTCCCTGTACCCATCCCCCTGTACCCATCTCCCTGTACCCATCCCCCTGTACCCATCCCCCTGTACCCATCCCCCTGTACCAATCTCCCTGTACCCATCTCCCTGTACCCATCCCCCTGTACCCATCCCCCTGTACCCCATCCCCCTGTACCCATCCCTCTGTACTCATCCCCCTGTACATATCTATCTGTACCCATCCCCCTGTACCCATCCCTCTGTACCCATCCCCCTGTACATATCTATCTGTACCCATCCCCCTGTACCCATCTCCCTGTACCCATCTCCCTGTACCCATCCCCCTGTACTCATCCCCCTGTACCCATCCCCCTGTACCCATCTCCCTGTACCCCATCCCCCTGTAGCCATCCCCCTGTACATATCTATCTGTACCCATCCCCCTGTACCCATCCCCCTGTACATATCTATCTGTACCCATCCCCCTGTACCCATCCCCCTGTACCCATCTCCTTGTACCCATCTCCCTGTACCCATCCCTCTGTACCCATCCCCCTGTACCCATCTCCTTGTACCCATCTCCCTGTACCCATCTCCTTGTACCCATCCCCCTGTACCCATCTATCTGTACTCATCCCCCTGTACCCATCTATCTGTACCCATCCCCCTGTACCCATCTCCCTGTACCCATCTCCCTGTACCCATCCCCCTGTACCCATCCCCCTGTACCCATCTCCCTGTACCCATCCCCCTGTACCCATCCCCCTGTACCCATCCCCCTGGACCCATCCCCCTGTACCCATCCCCCTGTACCCATCCCCCTGTACCCATCTCCCTATACCCATCTCCCTGTACCCATCCCTCTTCTCAATAGCAGCAGCACATGTGAGTGTATGAAAGTGGAGGGTGGGGTGCTTGGGGGTGAGAGGATAACTAGAACCATGTCATCCTCTCCAACTGTCCCTAATGTTCACAAACCAGTTTCTTCTGATTGAAGAGTGTATAAAGGGTTAGGGTTGGTCCAAAATCTGGACTTTCACAAGCAATACATCAGCAGCACGTTAGAATTATTTTATTTTTCTCTTCCTGTAATGCCACAGTATGTCATTCGTGGAAGAGTATATTCCAATTGGCCGGTGGATCCTGACGAATCATCCAAGGAGTGAAGTGCTTGATGGTGAAGATGTCCTAAAAACACAACATTAAAACGGGGCCCTCACATCGTTTTCCCACGTCAGAGTACGCCACTGCAAGAGAGGAGCTCAACTTCACTCCATTTTGGATGGTTGGTTGCCGGCTTCCCTGATTGGAGAAATGTCCAATTTCAGTCATTAATAAACTCGAACACTGAATAAGGAGGAGCTAGAGATGGGACATCCAGGAGTCCTTTTCTTCCCAAACCAACTGATAGTTAACGCTACACATATTCAGTATGTGGTCTATGCTGAAATCCAGACATAATTGGGGACCATGTGGCTCTCTCTACCCCCTCTTTCCAGCTCTTTCCCCGTCAGGGTCTCAGTTCCCCTCCCCATCAGTACTCCCTGGCCTCCTCCAGTTGAGCCTGATGCACCTCCTCGTGTGGGTTGTCGGGACACAGCAGCCCGTTGTTGGGTGGCCTCACCGAGTGGAAGCGGCTCCAGTCCCCGTTACACAGGATCCAGGGCAGCACGTCCACTTTGTAATGCAGCTCCGGCGAGAACTCAGTACTGATGAGGTTCGGAGCGCCCGCCCCTTTACCCCGCGTGATAAGCTTCGCGTGGTCGTCGTAGCAACAGTGTTGCGCGGCCAGGGTGGTGCTATTGGAGGAGATCATGGAGCGCGTGCAGAAGCGAGCGGAAGGCAGTAGGGTGTTGTGGTAGAGGTCAGTCTATGGAGGGTAACATGGTAGGGTGTTGTGGTAGAGAACAGTCTATGGAGGGTAACATGGTAGGGTGTTGTGGTAGAGAACAGTCAGTCTATGGAGGGTAACATGGTAGGGTGTTGTGGTAGAGGTCAGTCTATGGAGGGTAACATGGTAGGGTGTTGTGGTAGAGGTCAGTCTATGGAGGGTAACATGGTAGGGTGTTGTGGTAGAGGTCAGTCTATGGAGGGTAACATGGTAGGGTGTTGTGGTAGAGAACAGTCTATGGAGGGTAACATGGTAGGGTGTTGTGGTAGAGAACAGTCAGTCTATGGAGGGTAACATGGTAGGGTGTTGTGGTAGAGAACAGTCAGTCTATGGAGGGTAACATGGTAGGGTGTTGTGGTAGAGGTCAGTCTATGGAGGGTAACATGGTAGGGTTGTTGTGGTAGAGGTCAGTCTATGGAGGGTAACATGGTAGGGTGTTGTGGTAGAGGTCAGTCTATGGAGGGTAACATGGTAGGGTTGTTGTGGTAGAGGTCAGTCTATGGAGGGTAACATGGTAGGGTGTTGTGGTAGAGGTCAGTCTATGGAGGGTAACATGGTAGGGTGTTGTGGTAGAGGTCAGTCTATGGAGGGTAACATGGTAGGGTGTTGTGGTAGAGGTCAGTCTATGGAGGGTAACATGGTAGGGTGTTGTGGTAGAGGTCAGTCTATGGAGGGTAACATGGTAGGGTGTTGTGGTAGAGAACAGTCAGTCTATGGAGGGTAACATGGTAGGGTGTTGTGGTAGAGGTCAGTCTATGGAGGGTAACATGGTAGGGTGTTGTGGTAGAGGTCAGTCTATGGAGGGTAACATGGTAGGGTGTTGTGGTAGAGGTCAGTCTATGGAGGGTAACATGGTAGGGTGTTGTGGTAGAGGTCAGTCTATGGAGGGTAACATGGTAGGGTGTTGTGGTAGAGGTCAGTCTATGGAGGGTAACATGGTAGGGTGTTGTGGTAGAGAACAGTCTATGGAGGGTAACATGGTAGGGTATTGTGGTAGAGAACAGTCAGTCTATGGAGGGTAACATGGTAGGGTGTTGTGGTAGAGAACAGTCAGTCTATGGAGGGTAACATGGTAGGGTGTTGTGGTAGAGGTCAGTCTATGGAGGGTAACATGGTAGGGTGTTGTGGTAGAGAACAGAGAACAACCTTTTATATTCCAGTGATCCCTTTTGTAACAGAGACCCCAGTGGAGATGTTGATGCCTCATTCTCCTGTCAGTAGTGTCTCTTCATATGATTCATTTCAACGAATACTGCACACGTTTACAGAGCATTCGGAAAGTCTTCGGACCCCTTGATTTTTCCACATTTTGTTAGGTTACAGCCTTATTCTAAAATGGATTAAATTGTTCAGTGTGTCAGAGTCCAACTACTACAGGCCTCTGTTCTTATTGTGATTCAAGAGAAAGAAGAATAGAAAGAATGGAAACACACAGAGCCTTCAGAAAGTATTCAGACCCCTGGACTTTTCTAGACCGCTGCGCCACTCGAGTTTAAGTCCGGGCTCTGGCTGGGCCACTCAAGGACATTCAGAGACTTGTCCCGAAGCCACTCCTGTGTTGTCTTGGCTGTGTGCTTAGGGTCGTTGTCCTGTTGGAAGGTGAACCATCAGTCTGAGGTCTTGAGTGGTCAGAAGCAGGTTTTCATCAAGGATCTCTCTGTACATTGCTCCGTTAATCTTTGCCTTGATCCTGACTAGTCTCCCAGTCCCTGCCACTGAAAAACATCCCCACAGCATGATGCTGCCACCACCATGCTTTACCGTAGGGATGGTGCCAGTTTTCCTCCAGACGTGAGGCTTGGCATTCAGGCCAAAGAGTTCAATCTTGGTTTCATCAGACCAGAGAATCTTGTTTATGTGCCGGCTGTCATGTGCCTTTCCGTCTGGTCACTCTACCACAAAGGCCTTCGGTGGAGTGCTGCAGAGATGGTTGTCCTTCTGGAAGGTTCTTCCATCTCCACAGAGGAACTCTGGAGCTCTGTCAGAGTGACCATCGGGTTCTTAGTCACCTCCCTGACCAAGGCCCTTCACCCCCCCGATTGCTCAGTTTGGCCGGGTGGCCAGCTCTAGCAATAGTCTTGGTGGTTCCAAACTTCTTCCATTTAAGAATGATGGAGTCCACTGTGTTCTTGGGGACCTTCAAATCTGCAGACATTTTTTTGGTACCCTTCCCCAGATCTGTGCCTTGACACAATCCTGTCTCGGAAGCTCTACAGACAATTCATTCGACGGCCCAATCTCCTTCGGGCCGTCCATCAACATTACTCTCTCAGAACCACATCAGGACCCATTCAGCCTCAACATCTCTCAGTGACACTCACACTGATAAACAGGGTTAGGAGTAAGACCTCACAACACACAGGCCAATGTCGGGGTGGAGAGGAACAGTTGAGGAGGGAGAGAAAGGGGGATGAGGAGGAGAAGGAGAGACCTCTTCAAAGGGCCCCACTGTTTACGGAGATGTCTCTCCACTTCCCCAGCTGGCAACTCCCACTCCTCTCTGGATAAAGGACCTCCATCCATCAACTGAGCCCAGCCCACCCCACTCCTCAACTCCCCTTACCTCCTCCCCACCCTCATCCCCATCCCCCACCTCTCCCTTACCTCAAGCCCACCCTCACCCCAGCCCACATCCCTTATGACCGGAGGGAGGGAAACACAAACAGACCCAACAGAGCCCCAGGACAGCATCACAATTAGACCCCACAGAGCCCCAGGACAGCATCACAATTAGACCCCACAGAGCCCCAGGACAGCATCACAATTAGACCCCACAGAGCCCCAGGACAGCATCACAATTAGACCCCACAGAGCCCCAGGACAGCATCACAATTAGACCCCACAGAGCCCCAGGACAGCATCACAATTAGACCCCACAGAGCCCCAGGACAGCATCACAATTAGACCCCACAGAGCCCTAGGACAGCATCACAATTAGACCCAACAGAGCCCCAGGACAGCATCACAATTAGACCCAACAGAGCCCCAGGACAGCATCACAATTAGACCCAACAGAGCCCCAGGACATCATCACAATTAGACCCCACAGAGCCCCAGGACATCATCACAATTAGACCCCACAGAGCCCCAGGACAGCATCACAATTAGACCCAACAGAGCCCCAGGACAGCATCACAATTAGACCCAACAGAGCCCCAGGACAGCATCACAATTAGACCCAAAGGAGCCCCAGGACAGCATCACAAACAGACCCAACAGAGCCCCAGGACAGCATCACAATTAGACCCCACAGAGCCCCAGGACAGCATCACAATTAGACCCAACAGAGCCCCAGGACAGAATCACAATTAGACCCAACAGAGCCCCAGGACAGCATCACAATTAGACCCAAAGGAGCCCCAGGACAGCATCACAAACAGACCCAACAGAGCCCCAGGACAGCATCACAATTAGACCCAACAGAGCCCCAGGACAGCATCACAATTAGACCCAACCAAATCATGAGAAAACAAAAATATCATTACTTGACACATTGGAAAGGCATAAAAAAAACAGAATACCTGACCACTGTCACTGACACAAAATTAAGAAAAGCTTTGACTATGCACAGACTCAGTGAGCATAGCCTTGCTATTGAGAAAGGTCGCCGTAGGCAGACATGGCTCTCAAGGGAAGACAGGCTATGTGCTCACTGCCCACAAAATGAGGTGGAAACTGAGCTGCACTTCGCAACCTCCTGCCCAATGTATGACCATATTAGAGACACACATTTCCCTCAGATTACACAGACCCACAAAGAATTGAAAAACAAACCCCATTTTGATAAACTCCCATATCTACTGGGTGAAATTCCACAGTGTGCCATCACAGCAGCAAGATTTGTGACCTGTTGCCGCAAGAAAAGGGCAACCAGTGAAGAACAAACACCATTGTAAATACAACCCATATTTATGCTTATTTATTTTCCCTTTTGTACTGTAACTATTTATTTTTGAACTTTTGTGAGGCTAATGTTTACTGTACATGTTTTGTATTGTTTATTTCACCTTTATGCAACATGAGCTCATGGGCTCTCAGAGGGTTTGATTAGATTTACGAAAACATTTGCATTGATGTCACAGTGATTAGAGGGACATCAGAGTGTTAACAGGATAACAGCTAGTTAGCCTGATACTCATCCCCCTGATACTCATCCCCCTGTACCCATCTATCTGTACCCATCCCCCTGTACCCATCTATCTGTACCCATCCCCCTGTACTCATCCCCCTGTACCCATCCCCCTGTACCCATCTATCTGTACCCATCCCCCTGTACCCATCTCCCTGTACTCATCCCCCTGTACCCATCTCCCTGTACCCATCTCCCTGTACTCATCTCCCTGTACTCATCTCCCTGTACCCATCCCCTTGTACTCATCCCCCTGTACCCATCCCCCTGTACCCATCCCCCTGTACCCATCTCCCTGTACCCATCCCCCTGTACCCATCTCCCTGTACCCATCCCCCTGTACCCATCTCCCTGTACCCATCCCCCTGTACCCATCCCCCTGTACCCCATCCCCCTGTACCCATCCCTCTGTACTCATCCCCCTGTACATATCTATCTGTACCCATCCCCCTGTACCCATCCCTCTGTACCCATCCCCCTGTACATATCTATCTGTACCCATCCCCCTGTACCCATCTCCCTGTACCCATCTCCCTGTACTCATCTCCCTGTACCCATCCCCCTGTACCATCTCCCTGTACCCCATCCCCCTGTACCCATCCCCCTGTACATATCTATCTGTACCCATCCCCCTGTACCCATCCCCCTGTACATATCTATCTGTACCCATCCCCCTGTACCCATCCCCCTGTACCCATCTCCTTGTACCCATCTCCCTGTACCCATCCCTCTGTACCCATCCCCCTGTACCCATCTCCTTGTACCCATCTCCCTGTACCCATCTCCTTGTACCCATCCCCCTGTACCCATCTATCTGTACTCATCCCCCTGTACCCATCTATCTGTACCCATCCCCCTGTACCCATCTCCCTGTACCCATCTCCCTGTACCCATCCCCCTGTACCCATCCCTCTGTACCCATCCCCCTGTACCCATCCCCCTGTACCCATCCCCCTGTACCCATCTCCCTGTACCCATCCCCCTGTACCCATCTCCCTGTACCCATCCCCCTGTACCCATCCCCCTGTACCCATCCCCCTGTACCCATCTCCCTGTACCCATCTCCCTGTACCCATCCCTCTTCTCAATAGCAGCAGCACATGTGAGTGTATGAAAGTGGAGGGTGGGGTGCTTGGGGGTGAGAGGATAACTAGAACCATGTCATCCTCTCCAACTGTCCCTAACGTTCACAAACCAGTTTCTTCTGATTGAAGAGTGTATAAAGGGTTAGGGTTGGTCCAAAATCTGGACTTTCACAAGCAATACATCAGCAGCACGTTAGAATTATTTTATTTTTCTCTTCCTGTAATGCCACAGTATGTCATTCGTGGAAGAGTATATTCCAATTGGCCGGTGGATCCTGACGAATCATCCAAGGAGTGAAGTGCTTGATGGTGAAGATGTCCTAAAAACACAACATTAAAACGGGGCCCTCACATCGTTTTCCCACGTCAGAGTACGCCACTGCAAGAGAGGAGCTCAACTTCACTCCATTTTGGATGGTTGGTTGCCGGCTTCCCTGATTGGAGAAATGTCCAATTTCAGTCATTAATAAACTCGAACACTGAATAAGGAGGAGCTAGAGATGGGACATCCAGGAGTCCTTTTCTTCCCAAACCAACTGATAGTTAACGCTACACATATTCAGTATGTGGTCTATGCTGAAATCCAGACATAATTGGGGACCATGTGGCTCTCTCTACCCCCTCTTTCCAGCTCTTTCCCCGTCAGGGTCTCAGTTCTCCTCCCCATCAGTACTCCCTGGCCTCCTCCAGTTGAGCCTGATGCACCTCCTCGTGTGGGTTGTCGGGACACAGCAGCCCGTTGTTGGGTGGCCTCACCGAGTGGAAGCGGCTCCAGTCCCCGTTACACAGGATCCAGGGCAGCACGTCCACTTTGTAATGCAGCTCCGGCGAGAACTCAGTACTGATGAGGTTCGGAGCGCCCGCCCCTTTACCCCGCGTGATAAGCTTCGCGTGGTCGTCGTAGCAACAGTGTTGCGCGGCCAGGGTGGTGCTATTGGAGGAGATCATGGAGCGCGTGCAGAAGCGAGCGGAAGGCTTGTAAATGTCCAGGCGTTCTCTGGGGCCTGAGGCGTCGCGCCAGCGGTAGGTCTTACGCAGCGTCGTGTCGAAGATGTAGATGGCGTTGTAGACTGCCTCGGACGGGTAGGAGCAGGGGCAGCTGGGTAGTTCGGTCAGCACCTTATGGAGGTACTTCTGGAGGAAGTCGTTCTTACAGCTCAGCCACTTGTCACAGCTGTCCACATCTGGGGAGGAGAGAAATCGTATAGGAGTCAATCGTATAGGAGTCAATCGTATAGGAGTCAATCGTATAGGAGTCAATCGTATAGGAGTCAATCGTATAGGAGTCAATCGTATAGGAGTCAATCGTATAGGAGTCAATCGTATAGGAGTCAATCGTGTAGGAGTCAATCGTGTAGGAGTCAATCGTGTAGGAGTCAATCGTGTAGGAGTCAATCGTGTAGGAGTCAATCGTGTAGGAGTCAATCGTATAGGAGTCAATCGTGTAGGAGTCAATCGTATAGGAGTCAATCGTATAGGAGTCAATCGTATAGGAGTCAATCGTATAGGAGTCAATCATGTAGGAGTCAATCATATAGGAGTCAATCATATAGGAGTCAATCATGTAGGAGTCAATCATGTAGGAGTCGATCATGTAGGAGTCAATCATATAGGAGTCAATCATATAGGAATCAATCATATAGTAGTCAACCATATACAGTAGGAATCAATCATATACACTGAGTGTACAAAACATTAAGAACACCTGCACTTTGCATTAAATAGACTGACCAGATGAATCCAGGTGAAAGCTATGATCTATTGTGAAGAATTACATGATTAATTAAGCTATCCCATATTTGACCGTTTAAAGAATTGTCTCTCGTTATATGTTAGTGTTTTTTCTAACCTTAGACAGACGTGTCTTTGTGGGACTGAGTCATCAGACTGGGCGTATAGCTAAACTCTTGGGTGCGACCTCGGCAGGTGACATCCTGTGGGTTTACTATCTACAGGAAGTCACATGTATGGAAACTTGCAGAAAGGAGCCCATTATAGTGCTTTGCTGTCGTGAACAGCAGTTGGACGGTTGAGCCCTCGGGCTATCAACCTTGTGTTATCTTAAATCTGCACATACAACTAATTACCTTTTACACAATATCTAGTGACTGCCACGTTTTCAGAAAGGGGTTGTGTGTATTTTCTCTATAAAAGCATTGAACCGGCACAGTTCGTTGAGCTTTTCAACTGTGCACTGTTGAGTGGGTAGTTGATTCTCCATTTTTGCAAATCTTATAATAAAAGTGTTTGAAAGAATCTGCAGTCTTTCTTCTCTTTGATTGGCTAGATATTGATTAGATATTCCACGACAGGTCCCTGTCACCTGTTGAATCCACTCAAATCAGTGTAGATGAAGGGGAGGATACAGGTTCAACTTTTACTCTAGTGGGTTAATTCAGGGGCACACAGAGTGTTTCTGGGTAGTCTTGAACAAATCTACTTTGAAACAAAAGTATACACCTCATACACATGGTTATGGGCTTTAAAAACAGAAGGCACCTGTACCATGTCAGATATAGAGTTGAAATGTATTCCATTTTGAGTTTGAATCCCAATATTACATTTTATATACAGTACCAGTCAAAGGTTTGAACACACCTAGTCATTGAAAGGTTTTTCTTTATTTAAAAAAAACTATTTTCTACATTGTAGAATAATAGGGAAGACATCAAAACTATGAAATGACACATATGGAATCATGTAGTAACCAAAAAAAGTGTTGTATTTTAGATTCTTCAAAGTTGCCACCCTTTGCCTTGATGACAGTTGTGCACACAGTTGTGCATTCTCTCAACCAGCTTTACCTGGAATGCTTTTCCAACCGTCTTGAAGGAGTTCCCACATATGCTGAGTACTTGTTGGCTGCTTTTCCTTCACTCTGCGGTCCAACTCATCCCAACTGGGTTGAGGTCGGGTGATTGTGGAGGCCAGGTCAACTGATGCAGCACTCCATCACTCTCCTTCTTGATCAAATAGCCCTTACACAGCCTGGAGGTGTATTGGATCATTGTCCTGTTGAAAAACAAATGATAATCCCACTAAGCGCACACCAGATGGGATGGCGTATCGCTGTAGAATGCTGTGGTAGCCATGCTGTTTAAATGTGCCTTGAATTCTAAATAAATCACTGACAGTGTCATCAGCAAAGCACCCCCACACTATCACACCTCCTCCTCCATGCTTCACGGTGGGAACCACACATGCGGAGATCATTCGTTCACCTACTCTGCGTCACATAAAGACACGGCGGTTGGAACCAAAAATCAAACATTTAGACCAAAGGACAGATTTCCACCAGTCTAATGTCCATTGCTCGTGTTTCTTGCTCCAAGCAAATATCTTCTTCTCATGGGTGTCCTTTAGTAGCGGTTTCTATGCAGCAATTTGACCATGAAGGACTGATTCACGCGGTCTCCTCTGAACAGTTGATGTTTAGATGTGTCTGTTACTTGAACTATGTGAAACATTTATTTGGGCTGCAATTTCTGAGGCTGGTGACACTAACGAACTTATCCTCTGCAGCAGAGGTAACTCTGGGTCTTCCTTTCCTGTGGCGGTCCTCATGAGAGCCAGTTTCGTCATAGTGCTTGATGGTTTTTGCAACTGCACTTGAAGAAACTTTCAAAGTTCTTGAAATTATCCATATTGACTGACCTTCATGTCATAAAGTAATGATGGACTGTCATTTCTCTTTTCTTATTTGAGCTGTTCTTGCCATAATATGGACTTGGTCTCTGACTAAATCGGGCTATCTTCTGTATACCACTCCTACCTTGTCACATCACAACTGATTGGCTCAAACGCATTAAGAAGGAAAGAAATTCCACAAATCAACTTTTAACAAGGCATACCTGTTCATTAAAATGCATTCCAGGTGACTACCTCATGAAGCTGGTTGAGAGAGTGCTAAGAGTGTGCAAAGCTGTCATCAAAGGCAAAGGGTGGCTATTTGAAGAATCTCAAATATAAATATTGACCAGTACTGTACATCACAGACCACTGAAATATAACTAAGCTGTTTGACATAGCAACACATTGGCGGGAATAATTTTCACAAATTATGAAATTTATACATTTTATTTGACCTTTATTTAACTAGGCAAGTCAGATGAGAACAAAATCTTATTTTCAATGACGATGGGATGCCTTGTTCGGGGGCAGAAGGACAGATTTTTGCCTTGTCAGCTCCGGGATAACCTTTCAGTTACTCGTCCAATACTCTAACCATTAGGCTATCCCGGCAGGTAATATTCCACCCATGAGGCCACTAGGTTATTTGACTGCAGGAAAGGGCTACAGACCAATTTTTAAACATGGATTGTGTATGTGTGCCATTCAGAGGGTGTATGGACAGGATAACAGATTTAAGTGCCTTTGAATGGGGTATGGTAGTAGGTGCCAGTAACTGCTAGGAGGCCAGTTTGTGTCAAGAACTGCAACGTTGCTGGGTTTTTTCCACACTCAACAGTTTCCCATGTGTATCAAGAAGGGTCCACCACCCACAGGGCATCCAGCCAACTTGACACAACGTGAAGACAGTATTGATTACCTTGAGGAAACCAGAGAGAGAGAGAGAGAGACTTTCCAAGCATAAAGGAGTGATTTCAGCACCTTAAAACCCTTTCCTTTAAACCGGGGGAGTGCAAAGCTCTCAAAGACAACAGAGATCGAAACAAGAGCGGGTTGAAAACTCAGCCACATCCGTACTCGCTGTCAAATAATACAATCTATGTTATAGGCTGTGTTCAAATTGGAACCTATTCATTATAAGAATGTACAGTGTATGTTCGATAGAGGATTGGGGAAAGACACTTTTGCTCGTTATGTTTCCGATAGTTTTTATTCTTTGATATGATTGCCCGGAGTGGAGAGAGCTATCAGTGGGGGTACTAAAAGACAAACTAAAGAAACAATTAAAGAATTTCTTGGAGGAACAGTCATGTTTTCCATTGGCTGTGCAACACTCTTGGTTGAGCAATCCATAACGAGGTGAAGGGGGTTTCTGACTCCCACAGTCCCTCTATGATTGGAGCCCCAGTAGAGCAGTTTAAACCATCCTAAACGGAACAGACCATGAAGGCCCCCTAAATACTACAACAGGCCCTGTTGACTACAGGCGCACACACACACACACACCACACACACACACACACACACACACACACACACACATTGCAACAAACGTACTTGTGTCAAGGGTGTCATTGGTTTTCTCCAGAGGCATCAGCTCAGTAACTGCTAGGAGGTCATCTACAGAAAGAGAGGGGAAAGAGACAATATGAAACCTGCTGAATGGAGAGCACAAGATACCACAAAAAGGAAAGAGATATGTTTCAGTGGGAAGCTGTAAAACAGTCACCACTAGCCGGCATCCGCCCAGTACCCTGCCCTGAATTAGTCACTGTTACTAGCCAGCTACCACCTGGTACTCTACCCTGTAACTTACAGACTGCTGCCCAATGTACATAGAGTCATTGAACATTGGTCACTTTAATAATGTTTACATATATTTAATTTTTTTGTATTTTTCTGGATTTCGTGTGTATATATTTTTAACTTGCTAGGTATTAATGCACAGTTGGAGCTACAAACACAAGTATTTAGCTAGGTATTTCTGTTGGAGCTAGAAACACAAGAATTTAGCTAGGTATTTCTGTTGGAGCTAGAAACACAAGCATTTAGCTAGGTATTACTGTTGGAGCTACAAACACAAGCATTTCGTTGCACCTGGGATATTATCTGTAAATTTGTGTACGCGACCAATGAACTTATATTTTTTATTTGATGATTAGCTGTGGATATATGACTGGCGTGACTGTCTGTGCCCACACACACACACACACAACCTCCTCTACCCTCCAGCTCTGTGGTACAAGCCTCCATTGAGCGGAGTGAAACAGCCATAGAGCTGTGTACACACCAGGACTCCTCAGGGGAGCAACAAGCAGGCAGCTCACTACTCAACACAGGAGTCCCAGCTGGACTGCATGCAAGTCCCATTTGCACTGAGCACATTCCACTGATATAAAGAGCCTTGTACTGGAAGCATCAGGCTAACCCATCAGGAAGAGCCTACTGGTACGATCACTGTACAAGACACACAAGCAACTGACCGGTAAATATTGCTTCAACACTTATGAAGTCCTTTGGCATCAGTGATCATGATGGAAAGGAGACAGATGCTATTTGGAACTACTGGGACACAACCAGAGACACAGCCATTATTGATGACGTCATCCAGGCCATTAAGATGACATCACCCAGGGTATTATTGATGACATCACCCAGGGTATTATTGATGACATCACCCAGGGAATTATTGATGACATCACCCAGAGAATTATTGATGATGTCACCCAGGCTATTATTGATGACATCACCCAGGTTTCTATCTCACCTGGGCATCTGTCCAGGTCGCAGGTCCGGGACTCGGTCGCTGTGCATGCGTAACCACAAGAACGGATACGCTTCTGGTTGCCATTGCCGCAGGTGACGCTGCATGGTGACCAGTCACTCCACTCCTCCTCGTACTCTGAGATGGAGGGATGAGAGAGGGGGGGGGGGTGTATTTAAAGCCTTGTTTACATTGTCAGTTTGAAGTGACTCAGGTTGTAATGTAACAAAATGAGGAAAAAGGTGAAGGGGTCTGAATACTTTCCGAATGCATTGTACATAAACTCAGCAAAAAAAGAAACGTCCCTGTTTCAGGACAGAAAGATAATTCATAAAAATCCAAATAACTTCACAGATCTTCATTGTAAAGGGTTTAAACACTGTTTCCCATGCTTGTTCAATGAACCATAAACAATTAATGAACATGCACCTATGGAACAGTTGTTAAGACACTAACAGCTTACACTAACAGCTTACAATTAAGGTCACAGGTATGAAAACTTAGGACACTAAAGAGGCCTTCCTACTGACTCTGAAAAACACCAAAAGAAAGATGCCCAGGGTCCCTGTTCATCTGCATGAACGTGCCTTAGGCATGGTGCAAGGAAGCATGAGGACTGCAGATGTGGCCAGGGCAATAAGTTGCCATGTCCGTACTGTGAGACAGCGCTACAGGGAGACAGGATGGACAGCTGATTGTCCTCGCAGTGGCAGACCACGTGTAACAACACCTGCAAAGGATCGGTACATCCGAACATCACACCTGCGGGACAGGTACAGGATGGCAACAACAACTGCCCGAGTTACACCAGGAACGCACAATCCCTCCAACAGTGCACAGACTGTCCGCAATAGGCTGGACTGAGGGCTTGTAGGCCTGTTGTAAGGCAGGTCCTCACCAGACATCACCAGCACCATGTCGCCTATAGGCACAAACCCACCGTCGCTGGACCAGACAGGTCTGGTAAAAAAAAGTGTTCTTCACTGACGAGTCGCGGTTTTGTTTTACCAGGGGTGATGGTCGGATTCGCATTTATCGTCGAAGGAATGAGCATAACACCGAGGCCCGTACTCTGGAGCGGGATCGATTTGGAGGTGGAGGGTCCATCATGGTCTGGGGCGGTGTGCCACAGCATCATCGGACTGAGCTTGTTGTCATTGCAGGCAATCTCAATGCTGTGCGTTACAGAGAAGACATCCTCCTCCCTCGTCTGGTACCCTCCCAGCAGGCTCATCCTGACATGACCCTCCAGCATGACAATGCCACCTGCCATACTGCTCGTTCTGTGCGTGATTTCCAGCAAGACAGGAATGTCAGTGTTCTGCCATTGCCAGCGAAGAGCCCGGATCTCAATCCCATTGAGCACGTCTGGGACCTGTTGGATCGGAGGGTTAGGGCCATTCCCCCCCAGAAATGTCCGGGAACTTGCAGGTGCCTTGGTGGAAGAGTGGGGCAAGAAAACACTCACTCACAGAGGCCTATGAATTACTGGGGATAGAGACAGAGAGAAGACAGTGGCTTATGAATTACTGGGGATAGAGACTGAGAGAAGACAGTGACCTATGAATTACTTGGGATAGAGACTGAGAGAAGACAGTGGCCTATGAATTACTGGGGATAGAGACTGAGAGAAGACAGTGGCCTATGAATTACTGGGGATAGAGACTGAGAGAAGACAGTGGCCTATGAATTACTGGGGATAGAGACTGAGAGAAGACAGTGGCCTATGAATTACTGGGGATAGAGACAGAGAGAAGACAGTGGCCTATGAATTACTGGGGATAGAGACTGAGAGAAGACAGTGGCCTATGAATTACTGGGGATAGAGACAGAGAAGACAGTGGCCTATGAATTACTGGGGATAGAGACTGAGAGAAGACAGTGGCCTATGAATTACTGGGGATAGAGACAGAGAGAAGACAGTGGCCTATGAATTACTGGTGATAGAGACAGAGAGAAGACAGTGGCTTATGAATTACTGGGGATAGAGACAGAGAGAAGACAGTGGCTTATAAATTACTGGGGATAGAGACAGAGAGAAGACAGTGGCTTATGAATTACTGGGGATAGAGACAGAGAGAAGACAGTGGCTTATGAATTACCGGGGATAGAGACAGAGAGAAGACAGTGGCTTATGAATTACCAGGGATAGAGACAGAGAGAAGACAGTGGCCTATGAATTACCAGGGATAGAGACAGAGAGAAGACAGTGGCTTATGAATTACTGGGGATAGAGACAGAGAGAAGACAGTGGCTTATAAATTACTGGGGATAGAGACAGAGAGAAGACAGTGGCTTATGAATTACCAGGGATAGAGACTGAGAGAAGACAGTGGCTTATGAATTACTGGGGATAGAGACTGAGAGAAGACAGTGGCCTATGAATTACTGGGGATAGAGACTGCGAGAAGACAGTGGCCTATGAATTACCGGGGATAGAGACTGAGAGAAGACAGTGGCTTATGAATTACCGGGGATAGAGACTGAGAGAAGACAGTGGCTTATGAATTACCAGGGATAGAGACTGAGAGAAGACAGTGGCTTATGAATTACCAGGGATAGAGACTGAGAGAAGACAGTGGCCTATGAATTACTGGGGATAGAGACAGAGAGAAGAGAGTGGCTTATAAATTACTGGGGATAGAGACAGAGAGAAGACAGTGGCTTATAAATTACTGGGGATAGAGACAGAGAGAAGACAGTGGCCTATGAATTACTGGGGATAGAGACTGAGAGAAAACAGTGGCTTATGAATTACCGGGGATAAAGACAGAGAGAAGACAGTGGCTTATGAATTACTGGGGATAGAGACAGAGAGAAGACAGTGGCTTATGAATTACTGGGGATAGAGACAGAGAGAAGACAGTGGCTTATGAATTACTGGGGATAGAGACAGAGAGAAGACAGTGGCTTATGAATTACTGGGGATAGAGACAGAGAGAAGACAGTGGCTTATGAATTAGAGACAGAGAGAAGACAGTGGCTTATGAATTACCGGGGATAGAGACTGAGAGAAGACAGTGGCTTATGAATTACCAGGGATAGAGACAGAGAGAAGACAGTGGCTTATGAATTAGAGACAGAGAGAAGACAGTGGCTTATAAATTAGAGACAGAGAGAAGACAGTGGCTTATGAATTACCGGGGATAAAGACAGAGAGAAGACAGTGGCTTATAAATGACTGGGGATTGAGACAGAGAGAAGACAGTGGCTTATGAATTACTGGGGATAGAGACAGAGAGAAGACAGTGGCTTATGAATTACTGGGGATAGAGACAGAGAGAAGACAGTGGCTTATGAATTACTGGGGATAGAGACAGAGAGAAGACAGATATGGACAGATAGAAGACAGAGAGAGACAAAGAGAGAAGACAAAGCGAGACAGATACAGAGAGAGACAGATAGAGAGAAGACAGAGCGGAGACAGAGAGAAGACAGATAGAGACAGAGAGAAGACAGAGAGAAGACAGAGAGAGACAGATAGAAGACAGATATGGACAGATAGAAGACAGAGAGAGACAAAGAGAGAAGACAAAGCGAGACAGATACAGAGAGAGACAGATAGAGAGAAGACAGAGCGGAGACAGAGAGAAGACAGATATGGACAGATAGAAGACAGAGAGAGAAGACAGAGAGAGACAGATATGGACAGATAGAAGACAGATATGGACAGATAGAAGACAGAGAGAGAAGACAGAGAGAGACAGATAGAGAGACAGATAGAGAGAAGACAGAGAGAGACAGATAGAGAGAAGACAGAGCAGAGACAGAGAGAAGACAGATAGAGACAGAGTGAAGACATTGGCTTATGAATTACAGGGGATAGAGACAGAGAGAGACAAAGTGAGAAGACAGAGCGGAGAAAGAGAGAAGACAGAGCGGAGACAGATAGAAGACAGAGAGAGACAAAGAGAGAAGACAGAGAGAAGACAGAGAGAGAGAGAAGACAGAGCGGAGACAGAGAGAAGACAGACAGAGAGAAGAAAGATAGAGACAGAGAGAAGACAGAGAGATAACAACAGTGGCTGATTTTGCTCTCTATTTAGGAGGCGGGATCAGGTTCCGACAAAATGTTCTCTAAATCATAAAAAATATATTACTGTCCTCAACGATCTGGAAATTACCTTTAACATTCCTCACACGGGGCATCAATATTAATTGTCGTTTTTGAACAATTTAAAAGTAAATGCTACAGACATCACTTCTATGCAAAAGACAAATTGTTGGTTAATATTTTCTTTATCAACAGTTGATTGTGTTTCTATCACCTGCCTTCGTATAGTCTCTGAGATTAAATAGACTGTCACGTTCATATCCTGCCTTGGTATAGTCTCTGAGATTAAATAGACTGTCACATTCATATCCTGCCTTGGTATAGTCTCTGAGATTAAATAGACTGTCACGTTCATATCCTGCCTTGGTATAGTCTCTGAGATTAAATAGACTGTCACGTTCATATCCTGCCTTGGTATAGTCTCTGAGATTAAATAGACTGTCACGTTCATATCCTGCCTTGGTATAGTCTCTGAGATTAAATAGACTGTCACATTCATATCCTGCCTTGGTATAGTCTCTGAGATTAAATAGACTGTCACGTTCATATCCTGCCTTGGTATAGTCTCTGAGATTAAATAGACTGTCACGTTCATATCCTGCCTTGGTATAGTCTCTGAGATTAAATAGACTGTCACGTTCATATCCTGCCTTGGTATAGTCTCTGAGATTAAATAGACTGTCACGTTCCTATCCTGCCTTGGTATAGTCTCTGAGATTAAATAGACTGTCACGCTTCTATCCTGCCTTGGTATAGTCTCTGAGATTGTCACGCTCCTATCCTGCCTTGGTATAGTCTCTGACATTAAATAGACTGTCACGCTCCTATCCTGCCTTGGTATGGTCTCTGCTGTAAACTGATCTAGGACCTACCAAGTAAAGTGAATCTCCTTAACAGAGAAAGACACCAACCTGCTGTAAACTGATCTAGGACCTGTCAAGTAAAGTGAATCTCCTTAACAGAGAAAGACACCAACCTGCTGTAAACTGATCTAGGACCTGACAAGTAAAGTGAATCTTCTTAACAGAGACAGACACCAACCTGCTGTAAACTGATCTAGGACCGGTCTCTGTCTTAGTTAGACTCCTTCCCAACACCAGAGAATTGTGAACTGTTCCGTTTCCACAAAGACGTTAACGATGTGGGACTAAATTAATATTGCATATTTTTCAGGAAAGTATAATGTCACTAATGTGTGTGTGTGTGTGGACGCGTGTGTCTCCTCGTAAGTGTGTATGCTTGCATGCTCGTTCATGTACCAGTCTGTGTGTGTGTATGTGTGTGCCAGCGTGTGTGTGTATGTGCCAGCGTGTGTGTGTGTGCCAGCTTGTGTGTGTGTGTGTGTGTGCCAGCTTGTGTGTGTGTGTATGTGCCAGCTTGTGTGTGTGTGTATGTGCCAGCTTGTGTGTGTGTGTATGTGCCAGCTTGTGTGTGTGTGTATGTGCCAGCTTGTGTGTGTGTGTATGTGCCAGCTTGTGTGTGTGTGTGTATGTGCCAGCGTGTGTGCGTGTGCCAGCTTGTGTGTGTGTGTGTGTGTGTGTATGTGTGTGTGCCAGCTTGTGTGCGTGTGTGTATGTGCCAGCTTGTGTGTGTGTGTGTGTGTGCCAGCTTGTGTGCGTGTGTGTATGTGCCAGCTTGTGTGCCAGCTTGTGTGCGTGTGTGTGTGTGCCAGCTTGTGTGCGTGTGTGTGTGTGCCAGCTTGTGTGCGTGTGTGTATGTGCCAGCTTGTGTGTGTATGTGCCAGCGTGTGTGTATGTGCCAGCTTGTGTGTCTGTGTGTGTGTGTGTGCCAGCTTGTGTGCATGTGTGTATGTGCCAGCTTGTGTGTGTGTGTGTGTGTGTGTGTGTGTGCCAGCTTGTGTGCGTGTGTGTATGTGCCAGCTTGTGTGTGTGTGTGTGTGTGCCAGCTTGTGTGCGTGTGTGTGTGCCAGCTTGTGTGTGTGTGTGCCAACTTGTGTGTGTGTGTATGTGCCAGCGTGTGTGCGTGTGTGTATGTGCCAGCTTGTGTGTGTGTGTATGTGCCAGCGTGTGTGTGTGTATGTGCCAGCGTGTGTGTTTGTGTGTGTGTGCCAGCGTGTGTGTTTGTGTGTGTGTATGTGCCAGCGTGTGTGTTTGTGTGTGTGTGTGTGCCAGCGTGTGTGTTTGTGTGTTTGTGTGTATGTGCCAGCGTGTGTGTATGTGCCAGCTTGTGTGTGTGTGTGTGTGTGTGTGCCAGCTTGTGTGCGTATGTGCCAGCTTGTGTGTGTGTGTGTGTGCCAGCTTGTGTGCGTGTGTGTATGTGCCAGCTTGTGTGTGTGTGTGTGTGTGCCAGCTTGTGTGCGTGTGTGTGTGCCAGCTTGTGTGTGTGTGTGCCAACTTGTGTGTGTGTGTATGTGCCAGCGTGTGTGCGTGTGTGTATGTGCCAGCTTGTGTGTGTGTGTATGTGCCAGCGTGTGTGTGTGTATGTGCCAGCGTGTGTGTTTGTGTGTGTGTGCCAGCGTGTGTGTTTGTGTGTGTGTATGTGCCAGCGTGTGTGTTTGTGTGTGTGTGTGTGCCAGCGTGTGTGTTTGTGTGTTTGTGTGTGCCAGCGTGTGTGTTTGTGTGTTTGTGTGTGCCAGCGTGTGTGTTTGTGTGTTTGTGTGTATGTGCCAGCGTGTGTGTATGTGCCAGCTTGTGTGTGTGTGTGTGTGTGTGTGTGCCAGCTTGTGTGCGTATGTGCCAGCTTGTGTGTGTGTGTGTGTGTGTGTGTGTGTGCCAGCTTGTGTGCGTGTGTGTATGTGCCAGCTTGTGTGTGTGTGTGTGTGTGTGTGTCAGCTTGTGTGCGTGTGTGTGTGTGCCAGCTTGTGTGTGTGTGTATGTGCCAGCGTGTGTGCGTGTGTGTATGTGCCAGCTTGTGTGTGTGTGTGTATGTGCCAGCGTGTGTGTGTGTATGTGCCAGCGTGTGTGTTTGTGTGTGTGTGCCAGCGTGTGTGTTTGTGTGTGTGTGCCAGCGTGTGTGTTTGTGTGTGTGTATGTGCCAGCGTGTGTGTTTGTGTGTGTGTGCCAGCGTGTGTGTTTGTGTGTGTGTGCCAGCATGTGTGTGTGTATGTGCCAGCGTGTGTGTTTGTGTGTGTGTCTATGTGTGTTTCTCCTAGTTATAATACACACAGTATGTCAATGGTAAATTCAGCAGCTTCCAGCAGAGTGGGAGCCAAAACAAACAATGCCCCAGGACAGTTAGACCTCTACCAGGCTGGCTAATAGGTTTTAATGAACAATGAGTTCTCTCCCCATGTTAAAAAGATTACAGACTCAGTGGAGGGATGGAGGAAGAGCGTGAGAAGGAATAGAAGGGATAGAAGGAGGGAAGAGAGAGACAAACAGCGAGGGAGAGCAATGGGAAAAAAGGGTTCAAATTGTGAGTGAGGAGAAGATGGAGGGAGCAATGCAAGGTAGGAGATAGGGAGAGATCCAGCAAGGAACATATTTAACATGTGATCAAGGGATGGAGGGAATGAGAAGAGAAGAGGAAATGAGAAAAGGAGAGGAGAAAAGAGAATATGAGAAAAGAGGAGAAGAGAAGAGGGGAGAAGAGGAGAGAAGATAAGAGGAGAGAAGAGAAGAGAAAAAAAGAGTAGAGAAGATAAAAGGAGAGAAGAGGAGAGGAGAGGAGGAGGAGAGAGAAAAGAAGAAGAGATAAGAGGAGAGGAGAGGAGAGGAGAGGAGAGGAGAGGAGAGGAGAGGAGAGGAGAGGAGAGGAGAGAAAAGAAGAGATAAGAGGAGAGGAGAGAAGAAGAGAGAAAAGAAGAGAAGAGGAGAGGAGAGGAGAGGAGAAGAGAGAAAAGAAGAGATAAGAGGAGTGGAGAGGAGAGGAGTGGAGAGGAGAGGAGAGGAGAGGAGAGGAGAGGAGTGGAGAGGAGAGGAGAGGAGAGGAGAGGAGAGGAGAGGAGAGGAGAGGAGAGGAGAGGAGAGGAGAGGAGAGGAGAGGAGGAGAGGAGAGGAGAGGAGAAGAGAAGAGAGAAAAGAAGAGATAAGAGGAGAGGAGAGAAGAAGAGAGAAAAGAAGAGATAAGAGGAGAGGAGAGAAGAAGAGAGAAAAGAAGAGAAGAGGAGAGGAGAGAAGAAGAGAGAAAAGAAGAGAAGAGGAGAGGAGAGAAGAAGAGAGAAAAGAAGAGGAGAGGAGAGGAGGAGGAGAGAGAAAAGAAGAGGAGAGGAGAGGAGAGGAGAGGAGAGGAGAGGAGAGGAGAGGAGAGAAAAGAAGAGAAGGAGAGAAAAGAAGAGAAGGAGGCGAGAGAAAAGAGGAAGAGATAAGAGGAGAGGAGAGGAGGAGAGAAAAGAAGAGATAAGAGGAGAGGAGAGGAGAGGAGAGGAGAGGAGAGGAGAGGAGAGGAGAGGAGAGGAGAGGAGAGGAGAGGAGAGGAGAGAAAAGAAGAGATAAGAGGAGAGAAGAAGAGAGAAAAGAAGAGATAAGAGGAGAGGAGAGGAGAAGAGAGAAAA
Organism: Oncorhynchus kisutch; assembly: GCF_002021735.2. Lineage (NCBI taxonomy): Eukaryota > Metazoa > Chordata > Actinopteri > Salmoniformes > Salmonidae > Oncorhynchus > Oncorhynchus kisutch. Next base: position 8,313,517 of record NC_034187.2, read on the forward strand.
GAAGAGAAGAGGAGAGGAGAGGAGAAGAGAGAAAAGAAGAGAAGAGGAGAGGAGAGGAGAGAAAAGAAGAGATAAGAGGAGAGGAGAGGAGAAGAGCGAAAAGAAGAGATAAGAGGAGTGGAGAGGAGTGGAGAGGAGAGGAGAGGAGAGGAGAGGAGAGGAGAGGAGAGGAGAGGAGAAGAAGAGAGAAAAGAAGAGAAGGAGGCGAGAGAAAAGAGGAAGAGATAAGAGGAGAGGAGAGGAGAAAAAAGAAGAGATAAGAGGAGAGGAGAGGAGGAGAGAAAAGAGGAGAGGAGAGGAGAGGAGAGGAGAGGAGAGGAGAGGAGAGGAGAGGAGAGGAGAGGAGAGGAGAGGAGAGGAGAGGAGAGGAGAGGAGAGGAGAGAAAAGAAGAGATAAGAGGAGAGAAGAAGAGAGAAAAGAAGAGATAAGAGGAGAGGAGAGAAGAAGAGAGAAAAGAAGAGAAGAGGAGAGGAGAGGAGAAGAGAGAAGAGGAGAGGAGAGGAGAAGAGAGAAAAGAAGAGATAAGAGGAGTGGAGAGGAGTGGAGAGGAGAGGAGAGGAGAGGAGAGGAGAGGAGAGGAGAGGAGAGGAGAGGAGAGGAGAGGAGAGGAGAGGAGAGGAGAGGAGAGAAAGAAGTAGGAGAGGAGATGACTTCATCCAGCATCCTGCATTCATCATCTGTTTATTTATATTCACTTTCATATATTTGCACATTTTTAAAACATTGCCAATAATATAACATCTGAAGTGTGTCTATTATTTTAAAACTATTGTGTGTGTAATGTTTACTGATATTTTGGAGTATTTCACTTTTGTTTCTTGTCTATTTCACTCCCTTTGGCAATGTAAACATATTGTTTTCCATGCGATTAAAGCCCTTTTAATTGAATTGAACTGAGAGAGACAGAGAGATAGAAAGAGATAAAGAAAGCGAGAGAGAGAGAGAGAAAGATAGTAATAGCAGTATTTCTAAAGAAATCAACCTACAGGCCTACAATATACCATAGCAAGTATAAAGTAAGTTATTTGATGTCAACAAACACCTCTAATCGTGTCCCCAGAAGACAGAAAGCCCCTCCCTTACCTAGGCAGGGTGAACACAGTAGACCTTACAGGCCATGTCCAGCCTGTTCGTCCCTCTCCCTGACTGTTTTAAAATAGGCATCAGATTACTGAGGGAGGGAGAGTTTGGGAGAGAGCCCGAAGGAGGGAGGGAGGAAGGAGAGAGGATGGATGAGGGAGGGAGGATGGATGAGGGAGGGTGGGGGAGGGAGGATGGATGAGGGAGGGAGGGAGATAGGATGAGGCAGGGAGAATGAGGGAGGGAGAATGAGGGAGGGAGGATGAGGGAGGGAGCATGAGGCAGGGAGCATGAGGCAGGGAGGATGAGGGAGGGAGGATGAGGCAGGGAGGATGAGGCAGGGAGGATGAGGCAGGGAGGATGAGGGAAGGGAGGATGAGGGAGGGAGGATGAGGGAGGGAGGATGAGGGAGGAGGATGAGGGAGGGAGGGAGGGAGAGAGGGAGGGAGGGAGGGAGGGAGGGAGGGAGGGAGGGAGGATGGGGGAGGGAGGGAGGATGGGGGAGGGAGGATGGAGGAGGGAGGATGGAGGAGGGAGGATGGAGGAGGGAGGATGGAGGAGGGAGGGAGGGAGGATGGGGGAGGGAGGGAGGATGGGGGAGGGGGGAGATGGCATGTTTATGTAGCCAACCTTGACAGAACAGCCTGGAATCATAAATCATGTCAGAGGAAGAGGGTCAGAGAGAGGGGGGGAGGGGTATCACTGTCTCTGAGCCCCACGGAGGAAACTGTCACAACGAAAACATCTCCGACAGTTCGCTGCATACATGCCCTGGCCCTGGCCCCGGCACCTGACCCCTGACCCAGAATCATACACCAGCCCTCTCTCAGACCTGTGATAAGGGACACCAAACAAACAGGAGTAGCCCGCTTCAACAATAGAGACATACAGTAGCAGCACACAACCAATACTTTCTCTTAGAAACCTACTCTAGCCATTATGGAAGAAACTAAAGAGACCAAACTTTTTAAAGGTTTTCCTTTTGAAAACGATGTGTCATAGTTATTAGTCATAAACATGAGTGTCAAAATTGACTACAAAGTGTAAATATAATAATTTGGGTCATAAAGTCAGTCTCGTCCAAAACCGAGTCTGGAACCTGAGTGCATCACAACGGTTGGGTTTTGGATGACAGTGGCTCTTTCATCCTATTACGACATGGTGGCACCTTGTTTTCTGGGATAAATACTTGTCGAGCTCGCTTTCCATGGCCCGGTGACCACGGCCGGTCGGAGACCTCTCCTTTGGATGACCAATGGAATGGTCGAAAATGAGCAAACCCGGCCCACCCGGGACACAGGGTCACTCAACATGAAATCGCCCACTGAAAAGCCTTCCCCGGACAACATGTGGTCGGTACTTGCCCTTCCCACATGAAAAAATACTACTGTTTTCTGTGGAATATTACAGCACTTACTATAATAAAATGTATTATACTGTAGAATACTATACACAACACTGTAGTATCGCTGGATCATGTGTAATACTTGCTATAGAATGTTGTAGTATAATGTAGAATACTATAGTAAATACAGTACTACAGTGATGTCCGCAAAAACAGTTGGTACTATGGTATTTAATTTGAATATACCCTCCCCATATCGAGGTCGATTTGGGTGCTGGAAGGAGTATAGACACCCCCCAGCTTCGCTAAAACCAATGGTTAGATATATGTACACATTCTTATTCATTCCTTTACACTTGTGTGTATTAGGTAGTTGTTGTGAAATTGTTAGATTACTTGTAAGATATTACTGCACGGTCGGGAACTAGAAACACAAGCATTAGTATCTGCTAACCATGTGTATGTGACCAATACAATTTGATTATTCCACACAGGTCTATCGTCAGAGTTATACAGTAATGCTTTTCGTGATCAATAAACATCCATTGATCACGTGTTTTCAGATACTTGAAGGTAAGCAACTCCATTTGGCATGTAGCTAGCTAGCTAAGGAAACAATGTGTCATTTAGCATGTTTCATCGGACATTAGGCTTTTGGAAAAGAGCTTGATATCGGCAAGTCCTCGTCATGGTAAAGTAGCCAGTCGGACTACTGTCATCACCACTATAGACAGAAAGCAAATCAAACATTATTTGGATATAGCCATCTAGTTTATCCTCTGAAAGTTAGCTTGTTACCTAGCTATATTGATGTGATCTCTTATTAGCTAGCTAGCTAATTTGACATGGTCCATCAATCAATGTAGCCAATCATGTCTGTTAGCAGCAATCGTGATTAAACACTCGAAGAGGGGATCATGTTAGCTAACTTCGCTAGGTAGTCCTACGTTGGTTGGAGAAAAACAGTACATTAGGTCTACTTACCACTACGATCAGCCTACTGTACAAAGTTTCTACCGGTAACTTGCAAAATAAACATAATCAGCGAACGGTACATCGACAAAATGTGTCCTTCTGCTGCTTGACAGGCAGAGCCCACAAAGGATGGGAAATGAACCTAAACCACTTCACACCTGTCAGGTGTAGTTGACTTTTATCACCATGAATATTCAATTAATGGTGGCCAATTTTGAGAGATATCGTGAGGCTACCCTCACCTATCTGAAATTACATTGATGTTTACTGACCATGAAAAGCAGTTTCAGTAACTAATGTATAACCTAAATGTGCACAGTTATTTTGCATGGAATAATCAGAAATGTGTAGTTTTTACTATGCTGTCCAATAGTTGATGATACAGTATTACAACCAAATAGTTAACATTTATTGATTAATCCCGAGAAAAGGGCAAGGGGGGGGGTCTCCTTGCTCCCCAGATGACAAATCGAACACTCCGCATGTTATTGTAACGTTTAGACAATATCTTGTGTTGTTGCTGTTCAGACCCCAGTCCTAGTCTACCTACAGGTTATAGCAGAGAACAGGAGATCAGAACTCTCCGTTCAGACCCCAGTCCTAATCTACCTACAGGTTATAGCAGAGAACAGGAGATCAGAACTCTCTGTTCAGACCCCAGTCCTAGTCTACCTACAGGTTATAGCAGAGAACAGAACTCTCTGTTCAGACCCCAGTCCTAGTCTACCTACAGGTTATAGCAGAGAACAGGAGATCAGAACTCTCCGTTCAGACCCCAGTCCTAGTCTACCTACAGGTTATAGCAGAGATCAGAACTCTCTGTTCAGACCCCAGTCCTAATCTACCTACAGGTTATAACAGAGATCAGAACTCTCTGTTCAGACCCCAGTCCTAATCTACCTACAGGTTATAGCAGAGAACAGAACTCTCTGTTCAGACCCCAGTCCTAATCTACCTACAGGTTATAGCAGAGAGCAGAAGATCAGAACTCTCTGTTCAGACGCCAGTCCTAATCTACCTACAGGTTATAGCAGGAGATCAGAACTCTCTGTTCAGACCCCAGTCCTAGTCTACCTACAGGTTATAGCAGAAGATCAGAACTCTCTGTTCAGACCCCAGTCCTAGTCTACCTACAGGTTATAGCAGAAGATCAGAACTCTCTGTTCAGACCCCAGTCCTAATCTACCTACAGGTTATAGCAGAGAGCAGGAGATCAGAACTCTCCGTTCAGACCCCAGTCCTAATCTACCTACAGGTTATAGCAGAGAACAGGAGATCAGAACTCTCCGTTCAGACCCCAGTCCTAGTTTACCTACAGGTTATAGCAGAGAGCAGGAGATCAGAACTCTCCGTTCAGACCCCAGTCCTAGTCTACCTACAGGTTATAGCAGAGAGCAGGAGATCAGAACTCTCCGTTCAGACCCCAGTCCTAGTCTACCTACAGGTTATAGCAGAGAGCAGGAGATCAGAACTCTCCGTTCAGACCCCAGTCCTAGTCTACCTACAGGTTATAGCAGAGAGCAGGAGATCAGAACTCTCCGTTCAGACCCCAGTCCTAGTCTACCTACAGGTTATAGCAGAGAGCAGGAGATCAGAACTCTCCGTTCAGACCCCAGTCCTAGTCTACCTACAGGTTATAGAAAATGTGCACTTTTTGTATTTCTCCAGTAGGTTTCCTGAAGAAAAAAGCCTCCACTTCTATGTCAAAGGGATTAAAACAAACACACTATCGTAGATATGACAGTATACTACAGTCTGTAAAGCACTATAGTAAATTGAATGAAAACAAGGCTAAATCTGGCAGTGTCCCTTTAAGAGGATGTTATTTGCAGGATACCTTCCCAGGTAGGTACTGGTGCTACACATCACATGTTCCTTCTTAATCCGCCATTTCAAGATAATTACAACAAAAACATTTAAACATAAAAAACTTACCATAGTTTTCCTTGGAGTCCCATCCTTTGTTGTTTCTCCAGTGGCTCCCCCAGTCTCCCCCTACCCCCACCCCGGTCCCAGTCCCCCCGGTCTTCACCCCCACCCCGGTCCCAGTCCCCCCGGTCTTCAACCCAGTCCCTGTCCCAGTCCCTCCGGTCTTCACCCCCACCCCTGTCCCAGCCCCTCCGGTCTTCACCCCAGCCCTTGTCCCAGTCCCTCCGGTCTTCACTCCAGCCCCTGTCCTAGTCCCCCCGGTCTTCACCCCCACCCCTGTCCCAGCCCCTCCGGTCTTCACCCCAGCCCCTGTCCCAGTCCCTCCGGTCTTCACCCCCACCCCTGTCCCAGCCCCTCCGGTCTTCACTCTAGCCCCTGTCCTAGTCCCCCCGGTCTTCACCCAATCCCCTGTCCCAGCCCCAGTCCCCCCGGTCTCCACCCCAGTCCCCCCAGTCTCCACCCCAGCCCCATTCCCCCCGGTCTCCATCCCAGCCCCAGTCCCCCCGGTCTCCACCCCAGTCCCGCCGGTCTCCACCCCAGCCCCAGCCGCCCCGGTCTCCACCCCAGTCCCTCTGGTCCCACTAAGCTCAGGTTCCTGTTCCTCAGGGTCATAGTTGTAGTCCTCTGTGGGCTGCTCCTGTTCCTGTTCTTCCGGGCTGGCCCTGCCGCCTTGCCCACTCTCAGTCTCAGCTTGTTCCGGGTACTCCCAGAACAGAGCCAAGAACAGCTTCTTGTGGCCGAGCCACTCCTTTGAGGACAGGGACCAGTCGTTGCGGCCCCCATCACCCCCCTCCTTGGCCAGGTCCATCTCCATCTCTGTTTCCGTCTGGGGGTCCTCAACCACCTCAATGGCCACCTGGGGGGAAGGAGGAGAGAGAGAGAGAGAAATTGAGGGGGGGATATATTGGTAAAGGGGGTCATTTGGGATGCAAAGATGGAGTCCCAGATCTGATGCAGTTGATGGCCAGCATTTACTGATCACACAGTACTTTCCCAGACGACTATAAAGCAACGCTGATCACACAGTACTTTCCCAGAGGACTATAAAGCAACGCTGAACACACATACAGTGTCTTCAGTAAGTATTCACACCCCTTTGAGTTTCCCACATTTTGTTGTGTTATAAAGATTCAAATGGATTTAATTGTCATGTTCTGTTAGCCATCTACACAGAATATTCTCTGTAATGTCAAAGTAGTAGAAACAAAAATAAAGATTACAAATATAACAATAATATATCTTGATTAGAGAAGTATTCAACCCCCTGAATCAAAACATGTTAGAATCACCTTTCGCAGCGATTACAGCTGTGAGTCTCTAAGAGCTATGCACACTTAAATCGTGCAATATTTGCAGATTATTCTTCTTACCGATCCTTCAAGCTCTGTCAAGTTGTTTGTTGATCATCGCTAGACAGCCAATTTCATGTCTTGTCATAGATTTTCAAGCTGATTAAATCAGAACCGTAACTCTGCAACTCGGGAACATTCAATGTTGTATTGGTAAGTAACTCCAGTGTAGATTTTGGCCTTGTGTTTAGGTTATTGTCCTGTTGAAAGGCGATTTTTTTTCTCCCAGTGTCTGGTGGAAAGCAGACTGGAACAGGTTTTATTCTAAGACACCCTCATTTATATTCCATGTATTTTAGTCCTAAAACAAATCCACAGTCCTTGCCGATGACAAGCATATCCATAACCTGATGCAGCAACCACCGTGCTTGAAAATATGAAGAGAGTTACTCAGTGGTGTGTTGGATTTGCCCCAAACATAACTCTTTGTATTCAGGACATAAAGTACATTTTTGGCTCAATGTTTTGCAGTTTTACTTTTGTGCCTTTTCTGTATATTGAAGCTGTACTGTACTGTATAGGACCTCTGCATATTGAAGCTGTACTGTACTGTATAGGACCTCTGTATATTGAAGCTGTACTGTACTGTACTGTATAGGACCTCTGTATATTGAAGCTGTACTGTACTGTATAGGACCTCTGCATATTGAAGCTGTACTGTACTGTACTGTATAGGACCTCTGTATATTGAAGCTGTACTGTACTGTACTGTATAGGACCTCTGCATATTGAAGCTGTACTGTACTGTATAGGACCTCTGCATATTGAAGCTGTACTGTACTGTACTGTATAGGACCTCTGCATATAGAAGCTGTACTGTACTGTATAGGACCTCTGTATATTGAAGCTGTACTGTACTGTATAGGACCTCTGCATATTGAAGCTGTACTGTACTGTACTGTATAGGACCTCTGTATATTGAAGCTGTACTGTACTGTACTGTATAGGACCTCTGCATATTGAAGCTGTACTGTACTGTATAGGACCTCTGCATATTGAAGCTGTACTGTACTGTATAGGACCTCTGCATATTGAAGCTGTACTGTACTGTATAGGACCTCTGCATATTGAAGCTGTACTGTACTGTATAGGACCTCTGTATATTGAAGCTGTACTGTACTGTATAGGACCTCTGTATATTGAAGCTGTACTGTACTGTATAGGACCTCTGTATATTGAAGCTGTACTGTACTGTATAGGACCTCTGTATATTGAAGCTGTACTGTACTGTATAGGACCTCTGCATATTGAAGCTGTACTGTACTGTATAGGACCTCTGTATATTGAAGCTGTACTGTACTGTATAGGACCTCTGCATATTGAAGCTGTACTGTACTGTACTGTATAGGACCTCTGTATATTGAAGCTGTACTGTACTGTATAGGACCTCTGCATATTGAAGCTGTACTGTACTGTACTGTATAGGACCTCTGTATATTGAAGCTGTACTGTACTGTATAGGACCTCTGCATATTGAAGCTGTACTGTACTGTATAGGACCTCTGTATATTGAAGCTGTACTGTACTGTATAGGACCTCTGCATATTGAAGCTGTACTGTACTGTATAGGACCTCTGCATATTGAAGCTGTACTGTACTGTATAGGACCTCTGTATATTGAAGCTGTACTGTACTGTATTGGACCTCTGCATATTGAAGCTGTACTGTACTGTATAGGACCTCTGCATATTGAAGCTGTACTGTACTGTACTGTATAGGACCTCTGTATATTGAAGCTGTACTGTACTGTATAGGACCTCTGCATATTGAAGCTGTACTGTACTGTATAGGACCTCTGTATATTGAAGCTGTACTGTACTGTATAGGACCTCTGTATATTGAAGCTGTACTGTACTGTATAGGACCTCTGTATATTGAAGCTGTACTGTACTGTATTGGACCTCTGCATATTGAAGCTGTACTGTACTGTACTGTATTGGACCTCTGTATATTGAAGCTGTACTGTACTGTATAGGACCTCTGTATATTGAAGCTGTACTGTACTGTACTGTATTGGACCTCTGTATATTGAAGCTGTACTGTACTGTACTGTATTGGACCTCTGTATATTGAAGCTGTACTGTACTGTACTGTATTGGACCTCTGCATATTGAAGCTGTACTGTACTGTACTGTATTGGACCTCTGTATATTGAAGCTGTACTGTACTGTATTGGACCTCTGCATATTGAAGCTGTACTGTACTGTACTGTATTGGACCTCTGTATATTGAAGCTGTACTGTACTGTATAGGACCTCTGTATATTGAAGCTGTACTGTACTGTACTGTACTGTATAGGACCTCTGCATATTGAAGCTGTACTGTACTGTATAGGACCTCTGCATATTGAAGCTGTACTGTACTGTACTGTATAGGACCTCTGTATATTGAAGCTGTACTGTACTGTACTGTACTGTATAGGACCTCTGCATATTGAAGCTGTACTGTACTGTATAGGACCTCTGCATATTGAAGCTGTACTGTACTGTATAGGACCTCTGTATATTGAAGCTGTACTGTACTGTACTGTACTGTATAGGACCTCTGCATATTGAAGCTGTACTGTACTGTATAGGACCTCTGCATATTGAAGCTGTACTGTACTGTATAGGACCTCTGCATATTGAAGCTGTACTGTACTGTATAGGACCTCTGCATATTGAAGCTGTACTGTACTGTACTGTATAGGACCTCTGCATATTGAAGCTGTACTGTACTGTACTGTATAGGACCTCTGCATATAGAAGCTGTACTGTACTGTATAGGACCTCTGTATATTGAAGCTGTACTGTACTGTATAGGACCTCTGCATATTGAAGCTGTACTGTACTGTATAGGACCTCTGCATATTGAAGCTGTACTGTACTGTATAGGACCTCTGCATATTGAAGCTGTACTGTACTGTACTGTACTGTATAGGACCTCTGCATATTGAAGCTGTACTGTACTGTATAGGACCTCTGCATATTGAAGCTGTACTGTACTGTACTGTACTGTATAGGACCTCTGTATATTGAAGCTGTACTGTACTGTACTGTACTATATAGGACCTCTGTATATTGAAGCTGTACTGTACTGTACTGTATAGGACCTCTGCATATTGAAGCTGTACTGTACTGTACTGTATAGGACCTCTGCATATTGAAGCTGTGCTCTGTTTTCTCCCTCGTGTCTGAGCGGTAATTATAAGAGTGTATTAGGCCTCACTACGACCCATTAAAGGCTGTGACTCGTACATAGCTGTAGATCTGAAGGATAGCCACTTCCACCCTTAATGCCCCAGACAAACCATACATGAACCAAGCTACTCCAGTCAAATATTTACTGGATATTGTCAATCAGGAGATTATAATGTACAGAATCTTAGTCATTTATTAACGGTGAAGAGATCAGGCCAATGTTTGTGTGCAAGACAGAGATATTTGAACACCCTCATTTATATCATGGATCTACTGCGTTCTATTCTATTCTACTCTATTGTTGTATTCTATTCCCCATAGTGCACCAGTACAGTCTGGTATGGTTCACTCAGCTTGTCAAGCTATGACCCTTCACAGTCAAAACCAATGAATTCCAGCCGACCGGATAACAAGGTGAAAAGCCCATGAAAGCAGTCGAGGGTATTAGCCGCTGGCTCCCAAAGAAAGAATGATAAAACCAAATATCTTTGTCTGGTTCCTATAAACTAGAAGAGGATGGCCCAATCCCACTTGGATGAAGAACACATGTTCCTTGTTATCAAAACAAAAACGAGGCGCTCTCAATTTCTGGATACCTGGGCTTCTCTTGTGTCGGTTTTACCCCAAAGTCTAACTTCATTTATTTTCTAATCCACCTGCACATATAAACCATCTCTGTAATAACCCAAAATATTAAATAAAACCTCTGTGTAAAAAACAACAACATCCTGGTAGATAATTGAGAGCTGCTGTTCTTGGAGAGCACGTTCATACGCTGACCTTTCACCCCTTAGATGTGTCTGTTTTTTGGCTCAGGGATTCAAACCAGTGACCTTTCAGTTATTGGCCCAACGCTCCCAACCGCTAGGCTACCTGCCACCCTTAGTTTTAATGCAGGGGTGTGTGTGTGTGTGTGTGTGTGTGTGTGGCTTACGGTAATGCTGAGCTGCCATTAAAAACACCCTGAGATCTTTGATGTGAAAACTCTATGCTTTCAGTCAACCTTCCCTTTCTGCCAGAATGAAATGGTACTACAGAGTCCCACCTGTACAGTATGTTGTGGTTATTATATTAGGGTGTGTGGGTTAGGGTTCTACCTGTATATTAGGGCTGTGAGATCCCAAGTCTGCGTTGGCCAACTCAGGGAAGTTCCTGAGGTCCAGGATGAACGGTTCTGGTTCCTCCTCTGGTTCTGGTTTGGGCAGAACCACGTGGGACCAGCTCCGGCATCGGGGTCTCTGGGAGGGCTGGGTGGAGGACGCCAGGCTTTGCAGCTGGTTCTGCTGCTGGAGGTCCTCCAGAGTCTCACCCACATCGCCACCCGGGCTGGCCTGAGATATTGCCTGTAGGGGGAAAAAAAGAGAGACCTTTTTTCATGCATCACCTCATACAGGTTGACAGTAGAATCCAGTATTTGGTCCATTGACATGATCTCTGACATCATTCACATTGATTTATTGACTTGATCCATTGAGAGCAGGTATCTCTTTTGTTGGCTGCGTGGGGCTGGAGGAATGGGATGGGAGGTTGGAGGTAGAGGCCCATTTATTTTTGTCACACCCTGACCTCAGAGAGCCTTGTTTATTTGGTTAGGTCAGGGTGTGACTTGGTTGGGCATGACTATGTTTCTATTTCTTTGTTGGCCTAGTATGGTTCCCAATCAGAGGCAGCTGTTTATCGTTGTCTCTGATTGGGGATCATACTTAGGCAGCCCTTTTTTCCCACCTTAGATTGTGGGATCTTGTTTTTGTATAGTTGCTGTGTTAGCGCTACAAAACATTACGTGTTGTTTATCTTTCTTGTTTTTTGGTGTTCATTTAATAAATGTATGATGTACGCCTACCACGCTGCACCTTGGTCTAATCCATCTTTCAGCGAACGTAACACTTTTTCCTGTTTATACTGAATTTATTATTACTTCAACTTTAAAAAATCGGATCAAAATTATCAATACTCTTGTAATGTTTTATTTTACTATCTCTTCTTATTTTCTTCTTTAAAAGTGGCAGCCCACAGGGACAATGTAGGAATAATTAATTTAAAATATATAGAATATGAAATTGTATCAATTAACATATTGTACCTGGCTGTAACCCACCTCAACGAACCCCCCCCCCCTCCCCCAAAATATTTTACAAAAATAATAATTGGCCACAAAAAAAAAGTATTTTCCTTTTCACTAAATGTTGTGAAATGTTCAGAGAGAATAACCCTGTACGTTACCAAAAACCCACATATTTTAAAGATGTTTAAAATGTAAAGATATTTTCTAATTTCTCTCCCTCGTGATGAGAGAGGATAATGAACGTTCACTGAAGAAACAGGTAAAGGTAAACCTCCTAATGAGTTATAGTGTTTCTACTGAAATCTACTCTGTTCATGAATAATTAAAGGATTCATTGGTAACAGATTGGTAAAAATAATTGAATTGGCTATAATGGAAAATCATAGTAGTCATAAACCCCAGTTGGGGTCATCTGCTGCTGTCCTCTCTTCCACTGGCCTACTGTTACAGTGGGGAGAACAAGTATTTGATACACTGCCGATTTTGCAGGTTTTCCTACTTACAAAGCATGTAGAGGTCTGTCATTTTTTATCATAGGTACACTTCAACTGTGAGAGACGGAATCTAAAACAAAATTCCAGAAAATCACATTGTATGATTTTTAAGTAATTAATTAGCATTTTATTGCATGACATAAGTATTTGATCACTGACCAACCAGTAAGAATTCCGGCACTCACAGACCTGTTAGTTTTTCTTTAAGAAGCCCCCCTGTTCTCCACTCATTACCTGCAGTTAATACACTGCACCTGTTTGAACTCGTTACCTGTATAAAAGACACCTGTCCACAGACTCAATCAAACAGACTCCAACCTATCCACAATGGCCAAGACCAGAGAGCTGTGTAAGGACATCAGGGATAAAATTGTAGACCTGCACAAAGCTGGGATGGGCTACAGGACAATAGGCAAGTAGCTTGGTGAGAAGGCAACTGTTGGTGCAATTATTAGAAAATGGAAGGAGTTCAAGATGACGGTCAATCACCCTTGGTCTGGGGCTCCATGCAAGATCTCACCTCGTAGGGCATCAATGATCACGAGGAAGGTGAGGGATCAGCCCAGAACTACACGGCAGGACCTTGTCAATGACCTGAAGAGAGCTGGGACCACAGTCTCAAAGAAAACCATTAGTAACACACTACGCCGTCATGGATTAAAATCCTGCAGCGCACGCAAGGTCCCCCTGCTCAAGCCAGCGCATGTCCAGGCCCGTCTGAAGTTTGCCAATGACCATCTGAATGATCCAGAGGAGGAATGGG
>NC_034187.2:8331696-8414196 GCF_002021735.2 Oncorhynchus kisutch
TACTCATTCAAGGGTTTTTCTTATAAAAAAAAAAAAATCTACATCAAAACTATGAAATAACACATATGGAATCATGTAGTAACCAAAAAAGTGTTAAAAAAAAATTCTAAATATATTTGAGTTGAGATTCTTCAAAGTAGCACTAAATAAACTTCAGTTAGTGCTAAATACGGCTGCTAGAATCCTGACTAGAACCAAAAAATGTGATCATATTACTCCAGTGCTAGCCTCCCTACACTGGCTTCCTGTGAAGGCAAGAGCTGATTTCAAGGTTTTACTGCTAACCTACAAAGCATTACATGGGCTTGCTCCTACCTATCTCTCTGATTTGGTCCTGCTGTACATACCTACACATACGCTACGGTCACAAGACGCAGGCCTCCTAATTGTCCCTAGAATTTCTAAGCAAACAGCTGGAGGCAGGGCTTTCTCCTATAGAGCTCCATTTTTATGGAATGGTCTGCCTACCCATGTGAGAGACGCAAACTCGGTCTCAACCTTTAAGTCTTTACTGAATACTCATCTCTTCAGTGGGTCATATGATTGAGTGTAGTCTGGCCCAGGAGTGTGAAGGTGAAAGGAAAGGCTCTGGAGCAACGAACCGCCCTTGCTGTCTCTGCCTGGCCGGTTCCTCTCTTTCCACTGGGATTCTCTGCCTCTAACCCTATTACAGGGGCTGAGTCACTGGCTTACTAGGGCTCTTTCATACCGTCCCTAGGAGGGGTGCGTCACTTGAGTGGGTTGAGTCACTGATGTGATCTTCCTGTCTGGGTTGCCCCCCCCCCCCCTTGGGTTGTGCCGTGGCGGAGATCTTTGTGGGCTATACTCGGCCTTGTCTCAGGATGTTAAGTTGGTGGTTGAAGATATCCCTCTAGTGGTGTGGAGGCTGTGCTTTGGCAAAGTGGGTGGGGTTATATCCTTCCTGTTTGGCCCTGTCCGGGCGTGTCATCGGATGGGGCCACAGTGTCTCCTGACCCCTCCTGTCTCAGCCTCCAGTATTTATGCTGCAGTAGTTTATGTGTCGGGGGGCTAGGGCCAGTTTGTTATATCTGGAGTACTTCTCCTGTCCTATCCGGTGTCCTGTGTGAATTTAAGTATGCTCTCTCTAATTCTCTCTTTCTCTCTTTCTTTCTCTCTCTCAGAGGACCTGAGCCCTAGGACCATGCCTCAGGACTACCTGACATGATGACTCCTTGCTGTCCCCAGTCCACCTGGCCGTGCTGCTGCTCCAGTTTCAACTGTTCTGCCTGTGTTTATTATTATTTGACAATGCTGGTCATTTATGAACATTTGAACATCTTGGCCATGTTCTGTTATAATCTCCACCCGGCAAGGCCAGAAGAGGACTGGCCACCCCACATAGCCTGGTTCCTCTCTAGGTTTCTTCCTAGGTTTTGGCCTTTCCAGGGAGATTTTCCTAGCCACCGTGCTTCTACACCTGCATTGCTTTCTGTTTGGGGTTTTAGGCTGGTTTTCTGTACAGCACTTTGAGATATCAGCTGATGTACGAAATAAATTTGATTTGATTTGATTAGCCAACCTTTGCCTTGATGACAGCTTTGCACACTCTTGGCATTCTCTCAACCAGCTTCATTAACCTGGAATCCATTTCAATTAACAGGTGTGTCTTCTTAAAAGTTAATTTGTGGAATTTCTTTCCTTCTTAATGCATTTGAGCCAATCAGTTGTGTTGTGACAAGGTAGGGGTGGTATACAGAAGATAGCCCTATTAGGTAAAAGAGCAACAACAAAAATATAAACGCAACATGCAACAATTTCTAAGATTTTACTGAGTTAGAGTTCAAGGAAATCAGTAATTTGAAATAAATTCATTAGGCCCTAATTTATGGTTTTCACATGACTGGGGATACAGATATGCATCTGTTGGTCAAATATACCTTCAAAAAAGGTAGGGATGTGGATCAGAAAACCAGTCAGTATCTGGTGTGACCACCATTTGCCTCATGCAGCACAACACATCTCCTTCGCATAGAGTCGACCTGGCTGTTAATTGTGGCCTGTGGAATATAGTTCCACTCCTCTTCAATGGTTGTGTGAAGTTGCTGGATATTGATGGGAACTGGAACACGCTGTTGTACATGTCCATCCAGAGCATCCCAAACATGCTCAATGGGTGACATGTCTGGTGGGTATGTAGGCCATGGGAGAACTGGGACATTTTCAGCTTCCAGGAATTGTGTACAGATCCTTGCGACATGGGGGAGTGCATTATCATGCTGAAACATGAGGTAATGTCGGTGGATGATTGGCACAACAACGGGCCTCAGGATCAAGTCACGGTATCACTGTGTATTCAAATTGCCATCGATAAAATACAATTGTGTCAATTGTCCGTAGCTTATGCCTGCCCATTTCATAACCACACCGCCCAAAGCGTGAGCGGTTGTCACGCCCTGGTCGAAGTATTATTGTGTTTGTCTTTATTTATTTGGTCAGGCCGGGGTGTAACATGGGTTTATTGTGGTGTGTTTTGTCTTGGGGTTTTGTGAGTTATTGGGTGTGTGGCTTAGTGGAGGTATCTAGCAAAGTCTATGGCTGTCTGGAGTGGTTCTCAATCAGAGGCAGGTGTTTATCGTTGTCTCTGATTGGGAACCATATTTAGGCAGCCATATTCTTTGAGTGTTTTGTGGGTGATTGTTCCTGTCTTTGTGTTTGCACCAGATAGGGCTGTTTTGGTTTTCACATTTCATTATTTTGGTAGCTTATTCATGTATAGTTTTCCTTCATTAAAATAACAGGAATCATCATCACGCTGCATTTTGGTCCGACTCTCCTTCACCACAAGAAAACCGTTACAGCGGTTCCCTGACGTCAGGAAACCGCTCACCCACACAACGCCATACACGTGGTCTGTGGTTGTGAGGCCGGTTGGACGTACTGCCAAATTCTCTAAAATGACATTGGAGGCAGTTTATGGTAGAGAAATGAACATTACATTATCTGGCAGCAACTCTGGTGGACATTCAGGCAGTCAGCATGCGAATTGCACGCTCCCTCAAAACTTGAGACATCTGTGGCATTGTGTCGTGTGACTAAACTTCACTTTTTAGAGTATTTTATGTCCCCCCAGCACAAGGTGCACCTATGTAACGAGCTGTTTTATTAGCTTCTAGATATGCCACGCCTGTCAAATGATCGTGGCAAAGGAGAAATGCTCACTAACAGGGATGTAAACAAATTTGTGCACCAAGTGTTGAGAGATATAAGCTTTTTTGTGCGTATGGAACATTTCAGTGATCTTTCATTTCAGCTCATGAAACATGGAACCAACACGTTACATGTTGCATTTATATTTTTGTTCAGTGTTATGCTTCCAATGAATTCTTTCAGATGTCTCTGTGTGTGTATGCACTTGCGTGTCTGTGTGTGTGTGTGTCAGTGTGTGCGTGCTAATGTTACACTGAAACATTAGCTTATGTTTCTTCCTCATTGAAACTTTGAGCTGAGCTCGCAGTGTGTGTCCCCAGCAGGCTATACTTTCATACCTACATGATGGTATACAGTTTCAGATGAACCTCAATTAGGACGCCGGACATTTGAGAGATTTCCAGACCACACAGTCATCCCCCGCTACCATATAGAAGAGCAACATGAACTTCTGAACGTGGCGAAGAATTTATCACCCTCCGTGAAGTGGCGGCATCGGCTTTAGCTCCGCTCTGAGGAGGGGAGGGGGGGGTCCGGACGATCTTCCAGAATGATGTGGTTTAACAATTTACCAGAGCCTTTACTCCATCCCTGCTGCTCTCTGTCTTCACACAAAACACATCACACACATATCACACACACACACACATCACACACACACACACACATCACACACAGATATCACACACACACACACACACATCACACACACACACACACAAAACACACAGATATCACACACACACACACATACCACACACATCACACATCACACACATATCACACACACACACACACACATACCACACACATCACACACACAAAACACATCACACACATATCACACACACATCACACACACATCACACATCACACACATATCACACACACACACACACACACACACACACACAGATATCACACACACACACACACATACCACACACATCACACACACATCACACACACAAAACACACACACACATCACACACACATCACACATCACATACATATCACACACACACACATCACACACACACACACACACACATCACACACAGATATCACACACACACACACACACATACCACACACATCACACACACAAAACACATCACACACACATCACACATCACACACATATCACACACATCACACACACACACACACATCACACACAGATATCACACACACACACACACACACATACCACACACATCACACACACACACACACACACAAGAGTCATATCCAATATCGCTGCATACATTCCAGTTCAGAGTTTGGATTAGTAAGTGGTTGCTTGTGTGTAAAACAGGCGTCCCTCAAATGTTCAGCCTCGCCGGCTCACTCTAACCTATGTGACCCAACCACTCGCTTCAATGAAAACACATACCCCAGCACTCTACGGAGAGAGGGAGGGAGGGGGCAATAGAGGGAGAGAGAGAGAGGGAGGGGGTGGAAGAGAGGGGGGGAAGAGAATAAGATAGAGTGAGGGGGAGAAAGAGAATAAGATGGAGGGAGAGAGAGAGAGAGAGAGAGAGGGGAGAAAGAGAATAAGATGGAGGGAGGGAGAGAGAGAAGGGAGAAAGAGAATAAGATGGAGGAGGAAGAGAGAGAGAGAGAGAGAGAGAGGGGGGGGGGGGGAAGAGAATAAGATGGAGGGAGGGAGGGAGAGAGAGAGAGAGAGAGAGAGAGAGGGGAGAAAGAGAATAAGATGGAGGGAGGGAGAGAGAGAGAGAGAGAGAGGGGAGAAAGAGAATAAGATGGAGGGAGGGAGAGAGAGAGAGAGAGAGGGGAGAAAGAGAATAAGATAGAGGGAGTGCGAGAGAGAGAAAAAAAGAGAGATTAGGATAGGGAGAGATGATGCCCTGTGACATCATTGCTTTCATCACTCAACTGTCGCTGTGCCACTTTTCAACCTCCAAGCGAAGTGTGCCCCCCCCCCCCACAAACGCCAGGCTGGGAGAGGGAGAGATAGAGAGAGAGGGATCTCTAGAGGGAAGGATATAGGGTTTCTGTGTTCTAGAAACAGCCCATAAATCGAGAGGTAGAAAGACAAGAGGTAGATCTCTAACTTCAAACAACCAACATACACTGCAATTCAGCTCAGCTCCATACAGCAGATCGTTACCAGGTCATTTATGTGTTACATTGATGAGGAATAAGAGGAAGAGAGGAGAGGAAACAACATAAAACTCTAAACCATGTTCTCTGGATAGATAGATAGATAGATAGATAGATAGATAGATAGATAGATAGATAGATAGATAGATAGATAGATAGATAGATAGATAGATAGATAGATAGATAGATAGATAGATAGATAGATAGATAGATAGATAGATAGATAGATAGATAGATAGATAGATAGATAGAATAGATAGATAGATAGATAGATAGATAGATAGATAGATAGATAGATAGATAGATAGATAGATAGATAGATAGATAGATAGATAGATAGATAGATAGATAGATAGATAGATAGATAGATAGATAGATAGATAGATAGATAGATAGATAGATAGATAGATAGATAGATAGATAGATAGATAGATAGATAGATAGATACTGTAGATAGATAGATAGATAGATAGATAGATAGATAGATAGATAGATAGATAGATAGATAGATAGATAGATAGATAGATAGATAGATAGATAGATAGATAGATAGATAGATAGATAGATAGATAGATAGATAGATAGATAGATAGATAGATAGATAGATAGATAGATAGATAGATAGATAGATAGATAGATAGATAGGACAGACAGACAGACAGACAGACAGACAGACAGACAGACGGATAGATCTTAAACATCAAAGACCGCCACTGAAAGATAGAGAAAGAGAATGAGAGCGAGAGTACGAGGACCCCTCTACGAGGACCCCTCCCCAGTTCTGTAAATCATCATTAAGTGTACTAGCCGAAGGCTACACTTGCTTAACCCTCTGACCCTTTACTTCTGACATGCTCCCTGAACCCTGGAAGAGACATGATGACTAGTAACTGAGTCATAACTGCATATATACCATCGTAATCAAATACAGGTCTATGTGAAGTGCAATGCCTTCATCTTCATACAGATTAGAATACAGCCCATCACTGTATAAACTGGAGAAAGTCTACGGAGGTCTGATGGGGTATGAGTTCCTCCCTCACAGGGTGTCATCATATCTGGACTATCTCCTTATTGGCCAAAGTTACGATCTCTGCTACTGTCCCTGTCAGCCCCAGAACTGCCTGAGATCATTCATTCTGCAGTACATTATTTTATGTGTTTCAATTGCTTGACTACACACGTAAAGAGAAGACAAACGTTTCACATGATTTAGTGTCTAGTGCCCTTCCCAGCTCCCGACCCCCGTCAGTTTTCACTTCATCAAAGTGATTGCGCAATGTTAGACACTTTGGCACAGCCAGAAGAGGACTGGCCACCCCACATAGCCTGGTTCCTCTCTAGGTTTCTTCCTAGGTATTGGCCTTTCTAGGGAGTTTTTCCTAGCCACCGTGCTTCTACACCTGCATTGCTTGCTGTTTGGGGTTTTAGGCTGGGTTTCTGTACAGCACTTTGAGATATCAGCTGATGTACGAAGGGCTATATAAATAAATTTGATTTGATTTGATTTGGACGACTCCATCGTTGTTCACGGTCTCTGACCTATTGGGCTCTCAGAAGTAGGATGTACCCGATTTACCTTATGATGTATGCTGCCAATCCCTAAACAATAACGTCATTTCAGACTACAATGTGTTACACGCAGTCAAGGTGTGAATGTGACATTACGCATCAATTCATAAATGTTACGCTGTGAAGTTTCAGCACATTTCCCATTTCCCAATCATAAAACAATTGATGAAAGTTTAGATTTGTTTTGTTTTTTTGTTAATAAAATGAACACATGACATAAACCCCTCGTTATTGATAAAGTAAGCATGCTATTACCTCCGTGGTCGAAGTGCTCCTGCCGTTGGGGACTGCGCTTTTTTGACTGTTGGTGGGGAAGCTCTTGACTGACACCTGGATGGTCACCAGGAGGACAACACACAGTAGCTGAACCTGCCTGCGCATCTTCTGCATGGTTTCTCCACGTTGGGACAAAGTCCGCTGATGTTGGGATGCTGTGGTCGGTCTCTCCTCTGATCTTTAGAAGCCCTTAGCGTCCTGGACACGTTTTCAGTACCATCGCATTTGGTCCATAAATATAATCAACATAATTCCTAAATCAATACACATGATACTTAATCCAACATTGTTGTCTAAAAATTACCTGAACTTTTAACCAATTTGATGCGTCTTACCAGTGCTATTTGCTTTCCAAATGCGCCGTTATGTTGACGCTCAAATGTTGCTTGGTACATTCGAACACTCGATTCGTCTCCGGGTTATATCCACACGTGTGCTTGTATCAAACCCGTTCAGAAGCTGGTATCTAGGCTATGTATCCTTCGTTGACTTCACACGGTCTCATTCCTTGCTCGCTTTCCGTGCAAGCGTCTTCTCTGTGCTGCTTGTTGCGACCTTATACTCCTTTGAAATAAGTTGATATAATTGTAGGTAGGGAACTTTTGTCGAAAAATTATTATTGCAAATGTACACATACATCTTTCCCCATGAGCTCTGAGAAAATATTTCTATAGTTAGTTGTAAAAGAACCTCTTCTTTGAATGCTTGAGAACAACCGTTTGTCATCTACATACAGCCCACTGGTTTTGACACTGCATGTCTCTCCGTCACCATCTGTTCAGGACCAGACTATGGCATGTGGGGCCCTGGGCCACCTACCTCCAGAGTGAGAGTGTTTTCTCATAGACTGAAGATACATAGATATGAAGTGAAGCAGAGGGGTGTGACCATGTAAACTAAAGTGGGAGGAATGATACACAGACAGATCCTAATAGCTATGGGTCCAGAGGGCCAGCACCCCCTGATAAATCACAATTAAAACTATTATTCATATAAAAAATAAAACAGAACAATTTAAGATCATAAAAAATACTGTATGGGCGAGGCAGAGCAAAAAAAATTGGATAAATTTGATTAATTTATTTAATTGAACCTTTATTTAAATGCATCTTCCCACGGCCATACAGCACCACTGAACCCGCACCACTGAACCCGCACCACTGAACCCGCACCACTGAACCCGCACCACTGAACCCGCGCCACTGAACCCGCGCCACTGAACCCGCGCCACTGTGTTCAATTACATAGCAAAAGCAATATGAGAGGCCATTTCAAAATGAAATGGAAAGTATGAAGTGGTCTGGCTCATATTCACAAAATGTCTGATTTGAGTTCTGATCTAGGATCAGTTTTGCATTTAAAAACATCATGAATAAAGGAGGAAGGGGGGCTGATCCCTGATCAGCACTCTGAGGTGTTTTGTGAATAGGGGCGTAATAAGTTGATGACAATAAATGTATAATAAAACACAACTTAGTGACATCATTTGAATGACATGTTGATGCCCGTTAAACAGTTACAAATAGGTGATCCAATCACGTTGCCAACAGCGCACTTTTCTTTTATCCTCAAAAAAAGTATTGCAAATATTATGCACTATTGGTAGAACACATCCACGTTATGATAGAACACATCCACGTTATGATAGAACACATCCACGTTATAATAGAACACATCCACGTTATGATAGAACACATCCACGTTATAATAGAACACATCCACGTTATGATAAAACACATCCACGTTATGATAGAACACATCCACGTTATGATAGAACACATCCACGTTATGATAGAACACATCCACGTTATGATAGAACACATCCACGTTATGATAGAACACATCCACGTTATAATAGAACACATCCACGTTATAATAGAACACATCCACGTTATGATAAA
This sequence comes from Oncorhynchus kisutch, assembly GCF_002021735.2. NCBI lineage: Eukaryota > Metazoa > Chordata > Actinopteri > Salmoniformes > Salmonidae > Oncorhynchus > Oncorhynchus kisutch. Next base: position 8,340,742 of record NC_034187.2, read on the forward strand.
ACACATCCACGTTATGATAGAACACATCCACGTTATGATAGAACACATCCACGTTAATATAGAACACATCCACGTTATGATAGAACACATCCACGTTATGATAAAACACATCCACGTTATGATAGAACACATCCAGGTTATGATAGAACACATCCACGTTATGTTAGAACACATCCACGTTATGTTAGAACACATCCAGGTTATGATAGAACACATCCACGTTATGATAGAACACATCCACGTTATGATAGAACACATCCAGGTTATGATAGAACACATCCACGTTATGTTAGAACACATCCACGTTATGTTAGAACACATCCACGTTATGTTAGAACACATCCAGGTTATGATAGAACACATCCACGTTATGATAGAACACATCCAGGTTATGATAGAACACATCCACGTTATGTTAGAACACATCCACGTTATGATAGAACACATCCACGTTATGATAGAACACATCCACGTTATGATAGAACACATCCACGTTATGATAGAACACATCCAGGTTATGATAGAACACATCCACGTTATGGTAGAACACATCCACGTTATGATAGAACACATCCACGTTATGTTAGAACACATCCACGTTATGTTAGAACACATCCACGTTATGTTAGAACATTGTCATTATTAGGCTGGCTGGCTGTAGTCCAGACCCCCGGGTCGTCTTCATTAGGCTAGCTGTAGTCCAGACCCCCGGGTCGTCTTCATTAGGCTGGCTGGCTGTAGTCCAGGTCCCGGGTCGTCTTCATTAGGCTGGCTGTAGTCCAGGTCCCGGGTCGTCTTCATTAGGCTGGCTGTAGTCCAGACCCCCAGGTCGTCTTCATTAGGCTGGCTGTAGTCCAGGTCCCGGGTCGTCTTCATTAGGCTAGCTGTAGTCCAGGTCCCGGGTCGTCTTCATTAGGCTGGCTGTAGTCCAGGTCCCGGGTCGTCTTCATTAGGCTGGCTGTAGTCCAGGTCCCGGGTCGTCTTCATTAGGCTGGCTGTAGTCCAGGTCCCGGGTCGTCTTCATTAGGCTGGCTGGCTGTAGTCCAGGCACCCGGGTAGTCATTATTAGGCTGGCTGGCTGTAGTCCAGACCCCCGGGTCGTCTTCATTAGGCTGGCTGTAGTCCAGGTCCCGGGTCGTCTTCATTAGGCTAGCTGTAGTCCAGGTCCCGGGTCGTCTTCATTAGGCTGGCTGTAGTCCAGGTCCCGGGTCGTCTTCATTAGGCTGGCTGGCTGTAGTCCAGACCCCCGGGTCGTCTTCATTAGGCTGGCTGTAGTCCAGACCCCCGGGTCGTCTTCATTAGGCTGGCTGGCTGTAGTCCAGGTCCCGGGTCGTCTTCATTAGGCTGGCTGACTGTAGTCCATGCCCCCGGGTCGTCTTCATTAGGGGAGGTAGTAACTGAATTTGTCCAATAAGAAACACTTTTTTAGTACAGTTGAAGTCGGAAACTTACATAAACCTTAGCCAACTACATTTAAACTCCGTTTTTCACAATTCCTGACATTTAATCCTAGTAAAAATTCCCTGTCTAAGGTCAGTTAGGATCACCACTTTATTTTAAGAATGTGAAAGGTCAGAATAATAGTAGAGAGAATGATTTATTTCAGCTTTTATTTCTTTCATCACATTCCCAGTGGGTCAGAAGTTTACATACACTCAATTAGTATTTGGAAGCATTGCCTTTAAATTGTTTAACTTGGGTCAAACTTTTGGGGTTGACTTCCACAAGCTTCCCACAATAAGTTGGGTGAATTTTGGCCCAATCTTCTTGACAGAGCTGGTGTAACTGAGTCAGGTTTGTAGGCCTTCTTGCTAGCACACACTTTTTCACTTCTGCCCACAAATTTTCTATGAGAGGTCAGGGCTTTGTGATGGCCACTCCAATACCTTGACTTTGCTGTCCTTAAGCCATTTTGCCACAACTTTGGAAGTATGCTTGGGGTCATTGTCCATTTGGATATAGGACTCGATTAACTCTGGGTATAGATACTTTTGTACCTGTTTCCTCCAGCATCTTCACAAGGTCCTTCGCTGTTGTTCTGGGATTGATATGCATTTTTCACACCACAGAACGCGTCTCCTTCCTGAGGGGTATGATGGCTGCGTGGTCCCATGGTGTTCTTCGTCCCATGGTATACTTGCGTACTATTGTTTGTACAGATGAACGTGGTACCTTCAGGTGTTTGGAAATTGTTTCCAAGGATGAACCATACTTTTTATGAATTTTTTATTTTACCTTTATTTTACTAGGCAAGTCAGTTAAGAACAAATTCTTATTTTCAATGACGGCCTAGGAACAGTGGGTTAACTGCCTGTTCAGGGGCAGAACGACAGATTTGTACCTTGTCAGCTCAGGGATTCGAACTTGCAACCTTTCGGTTACTAGTCCAACGCTCCAACGCTAGGCTACCCGGCCGCCCCTTGTGGAGGTCAAAATTTTTTTTCCTGAGGTCTTGGCTAATTTATTTTTATTTTCCCATGATGTCAAGCAAAGGGGCACAGAGTTTGAAGGTAGGCCTTGAAATACATGCACAGGTACACCTCCAATTGACTCAAATTATGTCAATTAGCCTATCAGAAGCTTCTAAAGCCATGGCATAATTTTCTGGAATTTTCCGTGCTGTTTAAAGGCACAGTCAACTTAGTGTTTGTAAACTTCTGACTCACTTGGAATTGTGATACTGTGAATTATTGTAACGGTATTCGTCGTCGGAAGAAGAGGAATCATCGGACTAAAGCACAGTGTGCTAAGTGTTCATACTCTTATTTCAACTGAACACTAAATAACAAAACTAACACAGAGAATGAACGAAAACCAGAACAGTCCTGTCAGGTGCAGAAACACAAAACAGAAAATAACTACCCACAAAAAACCCTATGGGAAAAAGCTACCTAAGTATGGTTCCCAATCAGAGACAACGATAGACAGCTGTCCCTGATTGAGAACCATACCCAGCCAAAACATAGAAATACAAAAACATAGAAGAAGGAACATAGAATGCCCACCCAAAATCACACCCTGACCAAACGAAAATAGAGACATAAAAAGCTCTAAGGTCAGGGCGTGACAATTATAAGTGAAATAATCTGTCTGTAAACAATTGTTGGAAAAATGACTTGTGTCATGCACAAAGTAGATGTCCTGACTGACATGCCAAAACGTTTGTTAACAAGAAATTTGTGGAGTGGTTGAAAAACTAGTTTTAATAACTCCAACCTAAGTGTATGTAAACTTCCGACGTCAACTGTATTTCCATTGCAAACCTCATCCGCACTGCCCTGGTCTGTGGTCCTGATGAGGCCTAGACTAGCCCTGTATATTGACTGCCCTGGTCTGTGGTCCCGATGAGGCCTAGACTAGCCCTGAAAAATGACTGCGTTTGGCCCAAAGGTCTGAGACCGTGTTTTCACTTTACAGGTTTCCTGCAACTTCAGAGATTATAGCTCTACTGTACCACTGCCTGTCTAGTAGATCAATTATACTGCCTGTCTAGGAGATCAATTATACTTCCTGGCTAGAATATCAATTATACTGCCTGGCTAGGAGATCAAATATACTGCCTGGATAGGAGATCAATTATACTGCCTGGCTAGGAGATCAATTATACTGCCTGGCTAGGAGATCAATTATACTGCCTGGCTAGGAGATCAATTATACTGCCTGGATAGGAGATCAATTATACTGCCTCTAGGAGATCAATTATACTGCCTGGCTAGGAGATCAATTATACTGCCTGGCTAGGAGATCAATTATACTGCCTGGATAGGAGATCAATTATACTGCCTGGCTAGAAGATCAATTATACTGCCTGGCTAGGAGATCAATCATAATGCCTGGCTAGGAGATCAATTATACTGCCTGGCTAGGAGATCAATTATTCTGCCTGGCTAGGAGATCAATTATACTGCCTGGCTCGGAGATCAATTATACTGCCTGGATAGGAGATCAATTATACTGCCTGGCTAGGAGATAATTTATACTGCCTGGCTAGGAGATCAATCATACTGCCTGGCTAGGAGATCAATTATACTGCCTGGCTAGGAGATCAATTATACTGCCTGGCTAGGAGATCAATTATACTGCCTGGCTAGGAGATCAATTATACTGCCTGGCTAGGAGATCAATTATACTGCCTGGCTAGGAGATCAATTATACTGGCTGGCTAGGAGATCAATTATACTGCCTGGCTAGGAGGTCAATTATACTGCCTGGCTAGGAGATCAATTATACTGGCTGGCTGGAATCCAAACACACCATAGACTGTGTGTGTATGCGTGTGTGTCTGTGTGTGTACATGCGTGCATGTGTACATGCGTATGTGTGTGTGTGCTTGCATGTGTATGTGTGTATGTTGGTATGCGTGTGTGTATATAAAAAAAGCCCTGTTCCCACAGTGTAGGGTAATGTATCTGTGTTACACAGAGAGAAAAGGGTTTTGAATCTTTTGATGGTTTCCCCATGGACTTCAACTGGTAAACCTCACAGTGTTTGTCTTCGGAGATTAACACGAAGGTTGAGTGAGAACCATTTAACTTTACCTCTAACAGGCCAAGATGAAGTCTGAAAACCTCATATAGGATGAGATCGTCTCACTCAATCACTTCTTCTGATTCTTTATTCTCAATTCTCTCATCGAATCACTCTTCATTCTTCATTCTCAATTCTCTCATTGAATCTCTCTTCATTCTTCATTCTCAATACCAACGGATTCCTCATTCTCAATACCAACTGATTCCTCATTCTCAATAGCAACTGATTCCTCATTCTCAATACCAACAGATTACTCATTCTCAATACCAACGGATTCCTCATTCTCAATACCAACTGATTCCTCATTCTCAATACCAACGGATTCCTCATTCTCAATACCAACGGATTACTCATTCTCAATACCAACTGATTCCTCATTCTCAATACCAAAGGATTACTCATTCTCAATACCAACTGATTCCTCATTCTCAATACCAAAGGATTACTCATTCTCAATACCAACTGATTCCTCATCCTCAATCACTGATTCTCACTGAGATACGTGCATGTGATATGTTCACACACACACACACACACACACACACACACACACACACACACACACACACACACACACACACACACACACACACACACACACACACACACACACACACACACACACACACACACACACACACACACACACACACACACACACTTCACTTGGGACGCACAAGGCAAGAGCAACTGTTTGTTGTTGTTGTTGTCCTGCCGTGATTTAGTGGCATGCGTATGTGTGCGTGTGTGTGTGTGTGCCAGGGTCATCTGAATATGACACCTAAGCTGTTCTGCACACAGAGCTGACAGTGATCAGACAGGCCGCACGGTGGAGACAATATAAGTGTGTGTGTGTGTGTGTGTGTGTGTGTGTGTGTGTGTGTGTGTGTGTGTGTGTGTGTGTGTGTGTGTGTGTGTGTGTGTGTGTGTGTGTGTTTGTGAGTGAGTGAGTGAGTGTGTGAGTGAGTGAGTGAGTGAGTGAGTGAGTGAGTGAGTGAGTGAGTGAGTGAAAGAGAGAGAGAGAGTCTGCAGACATGGCCAGTACTGCAGGTAGCTAGCCTAAATTACATCGGTCTCCTTCTGACTTAGCCCAGAGCAAGCTGAGGATTGCACCCTAATTCATTCCATTCCAAGATCACTTGATGGCACTGTAGATGAATGCTAAATGGTCTACTGTATAGTCAGAGCCTTCACCAGTCTCTGTATAACATGTACATTTCCACCAATATACCACACTGATGACCTCACACACAGTCAGTAAATAAGAAACCCACTGTCTTCCTGTCGAGAGTGAGCAGTCTATCCCAACCAGTTGTAAACTGCAGTTGCTCCAGTCTCACAAGCTTCTACAGCCCCCTAGTGGTGATAGCTGGTATGAACCAATAGAAAATAATTCTGGACCAAACACCTCATGACATGTTTTTGCACCTAAGTGCAATGTCTTCAAAATGTCATTCAGTTTTATCAGTGTGTGTGTGGAAAATAGAAACTTTCCCATTCTATCTACCACGTTTCTATGTGTCAGACTCACCTATCGCTGTCCCGTCCTCCCCCATAATGCACTTCATGGAGGTGATGATCTGCTCCACGACGGGAGATGACATTGACGTGGCATACACCGCACCGTGAAAGTGGGACCGCAGGTACTCTATCAATTCCTAGAATTTAATAAAATAGAATAGAACAAATAGAATAAAACAAAATAGAACAGAATATACCAAAAGAGAATACAACAAAATAGAACAGAACAAAATAGAAAAGAAAAGAACAAAATAGAATAGAACAGAACAAAATAGAATACATCAAAATAGAACAGAACAAAATAGAATAGAACAGAACAAAATAGAATACATCAAAATAGAACAGAAAAAAATAGAATAGAACAGAACAAAATAGAATATATCAAAATAGAACAGAACAAAATAGAATAGAACAGAACAAAATAGAATACATCAAAATAGAACAGAACAAAATAGAATAGAACATAACAAAATAGAATAGAACAGAACAAAATAGAATAGAACAGAACAAAATAGAATAGAACAGAACAAAATAGAATACATCAAAATGGAACAGAACAAAATAGAATAGAACAGAACAAAATAGAATACATCAAAATAGAACAGAACAAAATAGAACAGAACATGTGTTACAGTGCATTCAGAAAGTATTCACCCGTTGACTTATTTTACATGCTGTTCTGTTACAGCTTGAATTCAACATGGATTAAAAAAATAAGAAACCCACACACTGCTCTTTATAGTATCACTGATCTTTAATAAGCTTTACGTATCGGCCTCACAGCCTTCAGCAGAGCTTTACGTATCGGCCTCATGGCCTTCATCAGAGCTTTACGTATCGGCCTCATGGCCTTCTTCAGAGCTTTACGTATCGGCCTCACGGCCTTCGTTAGAGCTTTACGTATCGGCCTCATGGCCTTCTTCAGAGCTTTACGTATCGGCCTCATGGCCTTCATCAGAGCTTTACGTATCGGCCTCATGGCCTTCGTCAGAGCTTTACGTATCGGCCTCACGGCCTTCGTCAGAGCTTTACGTATCGGCCTCACGGCCTTCGTCAGAGCTTCATGTATCGACCTCATGGCCTTCGTCAGAGCTTTTGTGAGATGTTTTAATTAGCACCCTTATTTAGACATAACCCCAACCACATCTGATCCACACATCAAATGGGGTTGGAGTCGAGGGGAAACAAATAAGTGCTACTAGATATAACAATATGCATAAATATTTGAATAAAGTGTGTACATAAAACGTATTAAACACGTCTGTAAAACCACAATGAGGTAATTGACCTACCAAGCAAGTTTTCATAAATCCTAATTTAATTCAACTGTTACCACGCACCTGCAAAAAAGACAGCTCAGATGTGCAAGTGCCTTTTGAATAATGTATTCAAAATGAAATACAGAAATATCTCATTTACATAAGTATTTACACCCCTGAGTCAATACTTTGTATAAGCACCTTTGGCAGCATTACAGCCGTGAGTCTTTCTGGTGTCATGACGTGGCCCTTTCTGCATATAGAGCCTGGCATCCCCCTCCCCCTCCCTCCTACACCCGGGTTCTGTTATCTCAGGTTGTAAATTCCTGGAGGAGACTCTCTTCAGGGCCATGCAGTATAGAGAGAGTTTCACAGTAGAACAAAGGAACTTATTCTACATCACAGAACTTGAGAACTGAACAATATTAATGTTTTGGAGAATGTGTAAATGGTCGGTGGAGAAGCCAGCTACGACCCGGTCCGTTTTGTTTCATGTTTGTGACCTCATGATAGACAATACAGCCAGCCACATTACCATAACTCTGTTTATACAGGTGCCTCCATTATGAGGTTTGTGTCTAATTATTGTATAAAATGAATGAGTAAAGATGAAACTATTTGTGAAATGATGTAACGATGTTAATTTAATGTGAGAGAATTGTATTCCCTTTAAAGTTGAATTAAGTCATTGGCCCGCCCCCATGAGTACCGACATGATCTGGCTCATGGGACAGCCCTTTTTACTGTTACGAATTTAAAAAAACACCTGAAGAAATCCTCTCGAGACCACGCATACCTCGATCACCGAGGGGGGAAAGGTTTGAGTAGAGACCACAAAAAATTCAGTATAAGGTTGTAATGGTTGTTGAATTCCTAACCATACTATGTGGAGCATTGGCTACACGGGTGGAGATGGTTAAACTCTGAGACTCGATCCCAACAGAATAAGAGCAAATCTTAGATACTAATTATTAGTCTGCAGCTAGAAATTGTCAACCTGAGATGCGAAGACCGACAACCGCCGAAACATCTATTCCATGAGAACATTTCTGAATGGTACTCTGAAGTATCCATTCTAACCACGAGAGACTTCAGGGAAGCAGAGAGAGACGCTCAGATGAACCTTCCAACAGAAGGACTGATGATTCCAACAGAGATTACGACGACACACTGGGCATAAATATAAATTGATTGCAATTACTCCCAAATGAGTGAGCATTCATGTGCAAAGGATTAGCATTTCAATTAATATAATTGTCTCTCCTCAAATCTTAGCCAAGAGAGACTAGCATGCATAGTATTTATATCAGCCCTCTGTTTACAATGAAGAGCAAGATGTCCCGTTCTGTTCTGGGCCAGCTGCAACTTAACTAGGTCTTTCTTTGCAGCACTCGACCACACGACTGGACAATAATCAAGATTAGCAGAGCATCTTCTGGTTTCTGGTTGCTAGGAGCGTTTATGTCCGGGATTGTAGCTGCTGGAATTTCATAAGTAACCTCTATCCAGGCCCTATAAGTGGGGAATGAGGTGTTTTTTTAATCCTAGCCCTGTGTTAGAGTGGAGACTGGAGATAGCCTCACTAGGCCAAGGCACATAGTGTTTTTTATTCATATTTTTTATTTAACGTTTATTTAACCAGGTAAGGTAGTTGAGAACAAGTTCTCATTTAAAACTGCGACCTGGCCAAGATAATGCAAAGCAGTGCGACACAAACAGAGTTAGACGTGGAATAAACAAGCATACCTTTGTAACTGTACCCTTCTTGCGTTGTGTACAATCAATCATCGACACGAACTCCAACTTGTAGCACCAGTCATGGAGATTTATTCTGATAGGAACAGCACAAAATTGCACATCATGCAATGCACAGCTCACCATCCAACTCTGCACTCAAGCACTGTACAAAATATACAGCCCCCCCACCAGACACAGTAAGTTGCTAGCTAGTATTAGCGGTAATTCTCTACAACAAAATGCACAACAAATATTCACAAAAAAACGCTGCATCTTATGTGTGATGTTCAAATAACATTTACAAACAAATTGATATAAATTGTACATTTAAATCATCACTTGGGAGTATAAAAATCACTTTTGACGTATGGTGCTTTGCAACCAATAACTTACCGCTGGTTTGGTGCTTGTTCACTGGGAGGATTCTAATGAAACATCCTCCCTCGTAAGCAAGCTAAGCAAACCAGCCAATGAGATGCCTTGTTGAGTAGGTGAAGGCAAGACAAAACTAAAACCAAAAACCCATTGGCATAACAATAAAGTGGCAAGGGGAATCACCAATATAACCCTGTTACACATTCAATAACACAACAGGAAAAAATAAGGTACATATACAGTGTGTGCAAATGGTGAGAGGAGGTAGGGCAATAAATAGGCCAAAGTAGCAAAGTAATTACAATTGAGCAAATTAACACTGGAGTGATAAATGAGCAGATGATGATGTGCAAGTAGAGACACTGGTGTGCAAAAGAGCTGAAAGTAAATAAAAACAGTATGGGGATGAGGTTGGTAGATTGGGTGGGTTATTTACAGATGGACTATGTACAGCTGCAGCGATCAGTTAGCTGCTCAGATAGTGATTTTGGCAATTCGTTCCAGTCACTGGCAGCAGAGAACTGGAAGGAAAGGCGGCCAAAGGAGGTGTTGGCTTTGGGGACATATAGTACATATAGTTTACCTACCTCCTCCATCAAGGACAGGGTAGAACCATCACACCAGTAGGTGGGATGAGCAGTGTGGTGCGGTAGGACTCCACTATTATCAGTAGTGGTGCGTGGGTAAAATCATCATATTACAACCTACTGTGTCAATGACACTGACTCAACTCCAGCCACTACTTGCCCTGACTCAACTCCAGCCACTACTTGACCTGACTCAACTCCAGCCACTACTTGACCTGACTCAACTCCAGCCACTACTTGACCTGACTCAACTCCAGCCACTACTTGACCTGACTCAACTCCAGCCACTACTTGACCTGACTCAACTCCAGCCACTACTTGACCTGACTCAACTCCAGCCACTACTTGACCTGACTCAACTCCAGCCACTACTTGACCTGACTCAACTCCAGCCACTACTTGACCTGACTCAACTCCAGCCACTACTTGACCTGACTCAACTCCAGCCACTACTTGACCTGACTCAACTCCAGCCACTACTTGCCCTGACTCAACTCCAGCCACTACTTGCCCTGACTCAACTCCAGACACTACTTGCCCTGACTCAACTCCAGCCACTACTTGACCTGACTCAACTCCAGCCACTACTTGACCTGACTCAACTCCAGCCACTACTTGACCTGACTCAACTCCAGCCACTACTTGACCTGACTCAACTCCAGCCACTACTTGACCTGACTCAACTCCAGCCACTACTTGACCTGACTCAACTCCAGCCACTACTTGACCTGACTCAACTCCAGCCACTACTTGCCCTGACGCAACTCCAGCCACTACTTGCCCTGACTCAACTCCAGCCACTACTTGACCTGACTCAACTCCAGCCACTACTTGCCCTGACGCAACTCCAGCCACTACTGTATGTGTTGTGATAATTGCGTTGTTTGCTCTATAACCTGTTAGTTCATATGCGTTGGCACCATGATATGTAGGCCTAAAGCCAAGACAATAAGAAGACAACAGCACAGTGAGTGGTGGAATAAATTCAACCACACCTTTGTTTCATCACAAAACCGGAGAGCAACATCTGTCCTGTGAAACTACACAAAAACATACATGACCTACAGCATGGTCAAGAAGTTGCTGTTTCCGACATGTTTTCCGACTATTGATTTAGGACCATGGGGAGTTACAGCAAGTCACAATGAAAACAGGCCTCCGCTATTCCAGCACAGTGACAACTAAAAGATACCAAAAAAACGATTTAGTCCAATGAACGTAAGCTATTATAATATGGCCACCCATGTTACTGATTTCTGTGGGTGCGTAACATGTTGACTCACACTACTTGTAGAGAAACAGCCAATGCCATCCTCCTCTTTCATGTTGCCTAAACGGTCTGACTCTGTGATACAGTACACGCTTTAAGGTTTTGTTGTCCGAGGCTAACTGGCTAAAATGCTTGCTAGCTAGCCTAACTTCCTTTCATGGGAAACGATGCATCAGGCCAGACAGTCAACATTAGCCTATTACCTTTAATTTTTAATTTTACCTTTATTTAACCAGGCAAGTCAGTTGAGAACACATTCTTATTTTCAATGACGGCCTAGGAACAGTGGGTTAACTGCCTGTTCAGGGGCAGAACGACAGATTTGTACCTTGTCAGCTCGGGGGTTTGAACTCACAACCTTCCGGTTACTAGTCCAACGCTCTAACCACTAGGCTACGCTGCCGCCCCACATCTAGCTACAGTGCATTCGGAAAGTACTCAGACCGGTATTCTAAAATGTATTAAATTGTTAGTTTTTTCCCTCATCAATCTACACACAATATCCCCATAGTGAGTACAGCCCACTAAATCACTGGGGCCAAGCTTCCTGACATCCAGGACCACTATACCAGGCGGTGTCAGAGGAAGGCCCTAAAAATTGTCAGACTCCAGCTACCCTAGTCATAGACTGTTCTCACGGCAAGCGGTACCGGAGCGCCAAGTCTAGGTCCAAGAGGCTTCTAAACAGTTTCTACCCCCAAGCCATACAACTCCATTCTCCAAATGGATACCCGGACTATTTGCATTGTGTGCCGCCCCCTTTACTACGCTGCTACACTCTTATCATCTATGCATAGTCACTTTAATAACTCTACCTACATGTACATATTACCTCAGCGATCCGGTGCCCCCGCACATTGACTCTGTACTGGTACCCCCCTGTATATAGCCTCCACATTGACTCTGTACCGGTACCCCCCTGTATATAGCCTCCACATTGACTCTGTACCGGTGCCCCCCTGTATATAGCCCCCACATTGACTCTGTACCGGTACCCCCCTGTATATAGCCTCCACATTGACTCTGTACCGGTACCCCCCTGAATATAGCCTCCACATTGACTCTGTACCGGTACCCCCCTGTATATAGCCTCCACATTGACTTTGTACCGGTACCCCCCTGTATATAGCCCCCACATTGACTCTGTACCGGTACCCCCCTGTATATAGCCTCCACATTGACTCTCTACCGGTACCCCCCTGAATATAGCCTCCACATTGACTCTGTACCGGTACCCCCCTGTATATAGCCTCCACATTGACTCTGTACCGGTACCCCCTGTATATAGCCTCCACATTGACTCTGTACCGGTACCCCCTGTATATAGTCTCACTATTGTTATTTTAATGCTGCTCTTTACTTATTTGCTAGTTTTTATTTCTCCTCCAGAAGAAACTGCATTGGTGGTTAGGTGCTCGTAAGTAAGCATTTCACTGTAAGGTCTACACCTGTTGTATTCAGCATTTCACTGTAAGGTCTACACCTGTTGTATTTGGCGCATGGGACTAATACAATTTGATTCGATTTTGAATGACAAAGCAAAAAGAGGATTTTAGAAATGTTAGCAAATTTATTCAGACCCTTTACTCAGTACTTTGTTGAAGCACCTTTGGCAGAGACTACAACCTCGAGTCTTCTTGGGTATGACGCTACAAGCTTGGCACACCTGTATTTGGGAAGTTCCTCCCATTCTTCCATGCAGATCCTCTCAGGCTCTGTCAGGTTTGATGGGGGGCGTCGGTGCACAGCTATTTTCAGGTCTCTCCAGAGATGTTTGATCGGGTTAAAGTCCGGGCTCTGGCTGAGCCACTCAAGGACTTTCAGAGACTTGTCCCGAAGCCACTCCTGTGTTGTCTTGGCTGTGTGCTTAGGGTCGCTGTTAGGTCACAGATTCAACCACAAAGACCAGAGACGTTTGCCTCGCAAAGAAGGGAACTAATTGGTACATTTATTAAAATTTTTTATTTCACCTTTATTTAACCAGGTAGGCTAGTTGAGAACAAGTTCTCATTTGCAACTGCGACCTGGCCAAGATAAAGCATAGCAGTGTGAACAGACAACACAGAGTTACACATGGAGTAAACAATTAACAAGTCAATAACACAGTAGAAAAAAAGGGGAGTCTATATACATTCTGTGCAAAAAGGCATGAGGAGGTAGGCGAATAATTACAATTTTGCAGATTAACACTGGAGTGATAAATGATCAGATGGTCATGTACAGGTAGAGATATTGGTGTGCAAAAGAGCAGAAAAGTAAATAAATAAAAACAGTATGGGGATGAGGTAGGTGAAAATGGGTGGGCTATTTACCAATAGACTATGTACAGCTGCAGCGATCGGTTAGCTGCTCAGATAGCAGATGTTTGAAGTTGGTGAGGGAGATAAAAGTCTCCAACTTCAGCGATTTTTGCAATTCGTTCCAGTCACAGGCAGCAGAGTACTGGAAAGAAAGGCGGCCAAATGAGGTGTTGGCTTTAGGGATGATCAGTGAGATACACCTGCTGGAGCGCGTGCTACGGATGGGTGTTGCCATCGTGACCAGTGAACTGAGATAAGGCGGAGCTATCCCTAGCATGGACTTGTAGATGACCTGGAGCCAGTGGGTCTGGCGACGAATATGTAGCGAGGGCCAGCCGACTAGAGCATACAAGTCGCAGTGGTGGGTGGTATAAGGTGCTTTAGTGACAAAACGGATGGCACTGTGATAAACTGCATCCAGTTTGCTGAGTAGAGTGTTGGAAGCAATTTTGTAAATGACATCGCCGAAGTCGAGGATCAGTAGGATAGTCAGTTTTACTAGGGTAAGTTTGGCGGCGTGAGTGAAGGAGGCTTTGTTGCGGAATAGAAAGCCGACTCTTGATTTGATTTTCGATTGGAGATGTTTGATATGAGTCTGGAAGGAGAGTTTACAGTCTAGCCAGACACCTAGGTACTTATAGATGTCCACATATTCAAGGTCGGAACCATCCAGGGTGGTGATGCTAGTCGGGCATGCAGGTGCAGGCAGCGATCGGTTGAAAAGCATGCATTTGGTTTTACTAGCGTTTAAGAGCAGTTGGAGGCCACGGAAGGAGTGTTGTATGGCATTGAAGCTCGTTTGGAGGTTAGACAGCACAGTGTCCAAGGACGGGCCGGAAGTATATAGAATGGTGTCGTCTGCGTAGAGGTGGATCAGGGAATCGCCCGCAGCAAGAGCAACATCATTGATATATACAGAGAAAAGAGTCGGCCCGAGAATTGAACCCTGTGGCACCCCCATAGAGACTGCCAGGGGACCGGACAGCATGCCCTCTGATTTGACACACTGAACTCTGTCTGCAAAGTAATTGGTGAACCAGGCAAGGCAGTCATCCGAAAAACCGAGGCTACTGAGTCTGCCAATAAGAATATGGTGATTGACAGAGTCGAAAGCCTTGGCAAGGTCGATGAAGATGGCTGCACAGTACTGTCTTTTATCGATGGCGGTTATGATATCGTTTAGTACCTTGAGTGTGGCTGAGGTGCACCCGTGACCGGCTCGGAAACCAGATTGCACAGCGGAGAAGGTACGGTGGGATTCGAGATGGTCAGTGACCTGTTTGTTGACTTGGCTTTCGAAGACCTTAGATAGGCAGGGCAGGATGGATATAGGTCTGTAACAGTTTGGGTCCAGGGTGTCTCCCCCTTTGAAGAGGGGGATAACTGCGGCAGCTTTCCAATCCTTGGGGATCTCAGACGATATGAAAGAGAGGTTGAACAGGCTGGTAATAGGGGTTGCGACAATGGCGGCGGATAGTTTCAGGAATAGAGGGTCCAGATTGTCAAGCCCAGCTGATTTGTACGGGTCCAGGTTTTGCAGCTCTTTCAGAACATCTGCTATCTGGATTTGGGTAAAGGAGAACCTGGAGAGGCTTGGGCAAGTAGCTGCGGGGGGGGGCGGAGCTGTTGGCCGAGGTTGGAGTAGCCAGGCGGAAGGCATGGCCAGCCGTTGAGAAATGCTTGTTGAAGTTTTCGATAATCATGGATTTATCGGTGGTGACCGTGTTACCTAGCCTCAGTGCAGTGGGCATCTGGGAGGAGGTGCTCTTGTTCTCCATGGACTTCACAGTGTCCCAGAACTTTTTGGAGTTGGAGCTACAGGATGCAAACTTCTGCCTGAAGAAGCTGGCCTTAGCTTTCCTGACTGACTGCGTGTATTGGTTCCTGACTTCCCTGAACAGTTGCATATCGCGGGGACTATTCGATGCTATTGCAGTCCGCCACAGGATGTTTTTGTGCTGGTCGAGGGCAGTCAGGTCTGGAGTGAACCAAGGGCTGTATCTGTTCTTAGTTCTGCATTTTTGGAACGGAGCATGCTTATCTAAAATGGTGAAGAAGTTACTTTTAAAGAATGACCAGGCATCCTCAACTGACGGGATGAGGTCAATGTCCTTCCAGGATACCCGGGCCAGGTCGATTAGAAAGGCCTGCTCACAGAAGTGTTTTAGGGAGCGTTTGACAGTGATGAGGGGTGGTCGTTTGACTGCGGCTCCGTAGCGGATACAGGCAATGAGGCAGTGATCGCTGAGATCCTGGTTGAAGACAGCGGAGGTGTATTTGGAGGGCCAGTTGGTCAGGATGACGTCTATGAGGGTGCCCTTGTTTACAGAGTTAGGGTTGTACCTGGTGGGTTCCTTGATGATTTGTGTGAGATTGAGGGCATCTAGCTTAGATTGTAGGACTGCCGGGGTGTTAAGCATATCCCAGTTTAGGTCACCTAACAGAACAAACTCTGAAGCTAGATGGGGGGCGATCAATTCACAAATGGTGTCCAGGGCACAGCTGGGAGCTGAGGGGGGTCGGTAGCAGGCGGCAACAGTGAGAGACTTATTTCTGGAGAGAGTAATTTTCAAAATTAGTAGTTCGAACTGTTTGGGTATGGACCTGGAAAGTATGACATTACTTTGCAGGCTATCTCTGCAGTAGACTGCAACTCCTCCCCCTTTGGTAGTTCTATCTTGACGGAAGATGTTATAGTTGGGTATGGAAATCTCAGAATTTTTGGTGGCCTTCCTGAGCCAGGATTCAGACACTGCAAGGACATCAGGGTTAGCAGAGTGTGCTAAAGCAGTGAGTAAAACAAACTTAGGGAGGAGGCTTCTGATGTTGACATGCATGAAACCAAGGCTTTTTCGATCACAGAAGTCAACAAATGAGGGTGCCTGGGGACATGCAGGGCCTGGGTTTACCTCCACATCACCCGCGGAACAGAGAAGGAGTAGTATGAGGGTGCGGCTAAAGGCTATCAAAACTGGTCGCCTAGAGCGTTGGGGACAGAGAATAAGAGGAGCAGGTTTCTGGGCATGGTAGAATATATTCAGGGCATAATGCGCAGACAGGGGTATGGTGGGGTGCGGGTACAGCGGAGGTAAGTAACAACCTAAATGGTAGAGTGAAAAGAAGGAAGCTTGTACAGATTAAAATATTCCAAAACATCCTGTTTACAATTCACCAATAAAGTAAAACTGCACATAATGTGGCAAAGATAATAACTTTATGTTTTGAACCCAAAATTTTATGTTTGGGGCAAATCCAACACAACACATTTTCAAGCATGGTGGGGGCTGCAACATGTTATGGTTATGCTTGTCATCGGCAAGGAATGGAGATTATATTATGATGAAGACAAATGGAATAGAGATAAGCACCGGTAAAATTTGACTGTCCAACAGACACTGGGAGACCTTTCAGCATGACAATAACCTAAACACAAGGCCAAATAATGAATGTTCCTGAGTGGCCTAGTTATAGTTTTGACTTAAATCACCTTGAAAATACAGTGGCTTGTGAAAGTATTCCCCCCTTGGCATTTTTCCTATTTGGTTGCCTTACAACCTGGAATTAAAATGGATTTTTTGGGTGGGTTTGTATAATTTGATTTACACAACAACTTTGAAGATGCAAAATATTTTTTATTGTGAAACAAACAAGAAATAGGACAAAAAAAACTGAAAACTTGATCGTGCCTAACTATTCACCCCTGGTTTCAGAGCTGGTCACTGGTGCACCTCAGCCACGCTCAAGGTCCCAAACGATATCTTAACCACCATCGACAAGAAACAATACTATGCAGCCATATTCATTGACCTGGCCAAGGCTTTCGACTCTGTCAATCACCACATCCTCATCGGCAGACTCGATAGCCTTGGTTTCTCAAATGATTGCCTTGCCTGGTTCACCAACTACTTCGATGATAGAGTTCAGTGTGTCAAATCGGAGGGTCTCCTGTCCGGGCCTCTGGCAGTCTCTATGGGGGTGCCACAGGGTTCAATTCTTGGGCCGACTCTCTTCTCTGTATACATCTATGATGTCGCTCTTGCTGCTGGTGAGTCTCTGATCCACCTCTACGCAGACGACACCATTCTATATACTTCTGGCCCTTCTTTGGACACTGTGTTAACAACCCTCCAGACGAGCTTCAATGCCATACAACTCTCCTTCCATGGCCTCCAACTGCTCTTAAATACAAGTAAAACTAAATGCATGCTCTTCAACCGATCGCTGCCTGCACCTGCCCGCCCGTCCAGCATCACTAGTCTGGACGGTTCTGACTTAGAATATGTGGACAACTACAAATACCAAGGTTAGACTGTAAACTCTCCTTCCAGACTCACATCAAACATCTCCAATCCAAAGTTAAATCTAGAATTGGCTTCCTATTTCGCAACAAAGCATCCTTCACTCATGCTGCCAAACATACCCTCGTAAAACTGACCATACTACCGATCCTCGACTTCGGCAATGTCATTTACAAAATAGCCTCCAATACCCTACTCAATAAATTGGATGCAGTCTATCACAGTGCCATCCATTTTGTCACCAAACCCCATATACTACCCACCACTGTGACCTGTACGCTCTCGTTGGCTGGCCCTCGCTTCATACTCGTCGCCAAACCCACTGGCTCCAGGTCATCTACAAAACCTTGCTAGGTAAAGTCCCCCCTTATCTCAGCTTGCTGGTCACCGTAGCAGCACCCACCTGTAGCACGCGCTCCAGCAGGTATATCTCTCTGGTCACCATAGCAGCACCCACCTGTAGCACGCGCTCCAGCAGGTATCTCTCTCTGGTCACCCCCAAAACCAATTCTTCCTTTGGACGCCTCTCCTTCCAGTTCTCTGCTGCCAATAACTGGAACGAACTACAAAAACTCTGAAACTGGAAACACTTATCTCCCTCACTAGCTTTAAGCACCAGCTGTCAGAGCAGCTCACAGATTACTGCACCTGTACATAGCCCAACTATAATTTAGCCCAAACAACTACCTCTTTCCCTACTGTATTTATTTATTTATTTTATTTTGCTCCTTTGCACCCCATTATTTCTATCTCTACTTTGCACATTCTTCCACTGCGGATCTACCATTCCAGTGTTTTACTTGCTATATTGTATTTACTTCGCCACCATGGTCTTTTTTTTGCCTTTTACTCCCTTATCTCACCTCATTTGCTCACATTGTATATAGACTTATTTTTCTACTGTATTATTGACTGTATGTTTGTTTTACTCCATGTGTAACTCTGTCGTTGTATGTGTCGAACTGCTTTGCTTTATCTTGGCCAGGTCGCAATTGTAAATGAGAACTTGTTCTCAACTTGACTACCTGGTTAAATAAAGGTGAAATAAATTAAAATAACAATAAATATGGTAAGACTTGAAAAACAACTTGACAGAGCTTGAAGAATTTTAAAAGATTAATGTGCAAATATTGTACAATCCAGCTGTGCAAAGCTGTTAGAGACTTACCCAGAAAGACTCACAGCTCTTAGAGACTTACCCAGAACGTCTCACACAGCTCTTAGAGACTTACCCAGAACGTCTCACACAGCTCTTAGAGACTTACCCAGAAAGACTCACACAGCTCTTGGAGACTTACCCAGAAAGACTCACAGCTCTTAGAGACTTACCCAGAACGTCTCACACAGCTCTTAGAGACTTACCCAGAAAGACTCACAGCTCTTAGAGACTTACCCAGAAAGACTCAGAGCTCTTAGAGACTTACCCAGAAAGACTCACAGCTCTTAGAGACTTACCCAGAAAGACTCACAGCTCTTCCAAAGGTGATTCTAACATGTATTGCCTTATAGGGGCGTGAATACAGATACCGTATTTCATTTTCAAAACATTTTCAAAAATGTTTAAAAAAAACATGTTTTCACAATGTCTTTTTGCGGTATTGGGTGTGGAAGGGTAAGATTTAAAAAAAAAAAAAATTAGAATGCAGGCTAACAAAACAAAATCTGGAATAAGTCAAGTGGTATGAGTACTTTCTGAAGGAATTGTATATAACAGTTTGGCCGGAATGTCAGTCAAGGAGATTGGTGTAATGGCCGATAAGGGGACAAAGTGATCGAAGTCTGATGTATCGCCATCTCAATATCTCGCTCTCGCCCGCCATGCGTCTGGAAGAGGCCGATAAGAGGCGTGGAGCTGATGAGAATAAAACCGGTTTGGGGAGAGGAGGGGGGAGAGAGGGAACCTAAGCAGTTCCTCTCTCCTTCCCTGCCTGAATTAATGTTAGCCGCTGGCAGAGAGAGATGGAGGGAATGAGAGAGGGAGGGAAGGAGAGAGAGAGAGAGAGAGAGAGAGAGAGAGAGAGAGAGAGAGAGGAGGGAGGGAACCTAAGCAGTTCCTCTCTCCTTCCCTGCCTGAATTAATGTTAGCCGCTGGCAGAGAGAGATGGAGGGAATGAGAGAGGGAGGGAAGGAGAGAGAGAGAGAGAGAGGAGGGAGGGAGGGAACCTAAGCAGTTCCTCTCTACTTCCCTGCCTGAATTAATGTTAGCCGCTGGCAGAGAGAGATGGAGGGAATGAGAGAGAGAGGGAGAGAGAGAGGAGGGAACCTAAGCAGTTTCTCTCTACTTCCCTGCCTGAATTAATGTTAGCCGCTGGCAGAGAGAGATGGAGGGAATGAGAGAGAGAGGGAGAGAGAGAGAGATGGAGAAGTAACACAGTATTAGTCGGCTAAGGGACAGACGGAGAGAGACGGTAGCCATTTTCTGCATTTCGCCACAGGGTCGACGGCTGCTGTGGTAATTTACCACGTGTGACCAAACACCAGCTAGCTACCTGTGGTCAGTCTGACCAGTTAGCGATACGGTGGCGCTGTAACACCTCAATAACTGATGCCTCAGCTCCTCCCCATTGAACCTCCTAGCCCCCACACAACTACACTGGCTGGTTAGTGCTTGAAGTGTGTTAGACTTTCTTATGCCTGGGGATTAATTGGTATCTGAAACCATCAACCAATGACTCGGAGTTGAACCAGACACTAAGTAGCCTTGGCACTCATTATCAGATGTGAACTTTGTTTTGTTTCCATTACAGCACACGTGACTTACAGGTGTGTGTGGAGAGAGAGAGAGAGAGAGAGAGAGAGACAGAGACAGAGAGCGAGAGAGACAGAGACAGACAGAGACAGACAGAGACTGACAGAGAGAGACAGAGAGAGACAGAGAGAGACAGAGAGAGAGAGAGAGAGAGACAGAGACACAGAGAAAGAGACAGAGACAGAGACACAGAGAGAGAGAGACAGAGACAGAGACACAGAGAGAGAGAGACAGAGACAGAGACACAGAGAGAGAGAGAGAGAGAGAGAGAGAGAGAGAGAGAGAGAGAGAGAGAGAGAGACAGAGACAGAGACAGAGACAGAGACAGAGACAGAGACAGA
Organism: Oncorhynchus kisutch; assembly: GCF_002021735.2. Classification (NCBI taxonomy): domain Eukaryota; kingdom Metazoa; phylum Chordata; class Actinopteri; order Salmoniformes; family Salmonidae; genus Oncorhynchus; species Oncorhynchus kisutch. Next base: position 8,361,709 of record NC_034187.2, read on the forward strand.
GAGAGAGAGAGAGAGACATAGAGCGAGAGAAGAAGAGCCCTGCAGTAGTTCTGTCAGTCAACGGGTTAATGAAGTGATAATTCCAAAATGGAAGACTCCACTTGACAAATAAGTCCAAAAATAAATACGCATAAAGCATTTAGCTGTCTAGCTACACTTGATAGCGGTCCTGACTGTCCTCATATTTGTTCTCATCCCCAGGCAGGCCATATATCACTAATTGCTTCTGTCTGGCATCACTCCCAGTCACAAGAAGAATCCACAAAGATTCCATTCCTCAGAGTTTGACAGCCCAGGCAGGCTAGCCTGTACACAGAGTATTCCTTTGTGTGTGCACTGGTATCACCTTCCTAGAAGTGACTGGGCCTGCTCTATAATCCCCTCAGGGCATGATGTCACCACGCTCCAACAGACACTGTTGTTGCTTAGCCAGCTGCACCTGTCACTTGATACTGTCTCTCCATAAAAAACATAACCGTTTTTTAAAGTGTGTATATGAGTTTTATGGAGAAAGAAACCCTTCCACATACTGTTGTTTTATAGTCTATTTATAAACAATATATCCCAACATATGATAAGTATGAATTTTAAACCAATACACTTTTGTCACGTTTAACCGCTAAAATCTAAACTCTGTAAAAATTGATTATGAATTGAAATCACCACTTTCTTTTATGAATGTGAAAGGTCAGAATAATAGTAGAGAGAAGGATTCATTTCATATTTGATTTCTTTCATCACATTCCAAGTAGGTCAGAAGTTTACATACACTCAATTAGTATTTGGTAGCATTGACTTTGATCCAAGTTAAATAGTTTAAACGTCTCAGGTAGCCTTCCACAAGCTTCCCACAATAAGTTGGGTGAATTTTGGCCCATTCCTCTTGACAGAGCTGGTGTAACTGAGTCAGGTTCGTAGGCCTCCTTGCTCGCACACACTTTTTCAATTCTGCCCACAAATGTTCTAGAGGATTGAGGTCAGGGCTTTGTGATGGCCACTCCAATACCTTGACTTTGTTGTCCTTAAGCCATTTTGCCACAACTTTGGAAGTATGCTTGGGGTCATTGTCCATTTGGAAGATCCATTTGCGACCAAGCTTTAACTTCCTGACTGATGTCTTGAGATGATGCTTCAATATATCCACATAATTGTCCTGTCTCATGATGCCATCTATTTTGTGAAATGCACCAGTCCCTCCTGCAGCAAAGTACCCCCACAACATGATGCTGCCACCCCCATGCTTCACGGTTGGGATGGTGTTCTTCAGCTTGCAAGCCTCCCCTTTTTCCCCCAAACATAACAATGGTCATTATGGCCAAACAGTTCCATTTTTGTTTCATAAGCCTAGAGGACATTTCTCCAAAAAGTATGGTCTTCGTCCCCATGCGCAGTTGCAAACCATAGTCTGGCTTTTTTATGGCAGTTTTGGAGCAGTGGCTTCTTCCTCGCTGAGCGGCCTTTCAGGTTATGTCGATATAGAACTTATTTTCCTGTGGATATAGATACTTTTGTACCTGTTTCCTCCAGCATCTTCACAAGGTCCTTTGCTGTTGTTCTGGGATTGATTTGCACTTTTTGCACCAAAGTATGTTAATCTCTAGGAGACAGAACGCGTCTCCTTCCTGAGCGGTATGGCGGCTGCGTGGTCCCATGGTGTTTATACTTGCGTACTATTGTTTGTACAGATGAACGTGGTACCTTCAGGCGTTTGGAAATTGCTCCCAAGGATGAAACAGACTTGTGGAGGTCTACAATTTTTTTCTGAGGTCTTGGCTGATTTCTTTTGATTTTCTCATGATGTCAAGCAAAGAGGCACTGAGTTTGAAGATAGGCCTTGAAATACATGCACAGGTACACCTCCAATTGACTCAAATTATGTCAATTAGCCTATCAGAACCTTCTAAAGCTATGACATCATTTTCTGGAATTTTCCAAGCTGTTTAAAGGCACAGTCAACTTAGTGTATGTAAACGTCTGACCCACTGGAATTGTGATACAGTGAATTATTAGTGAAATAATCTGTCTGAAAACAATTGTTGGAAAAATGACTTGTGTCATGCACAAAGTAGATGTCCTAACCGACATGCCAAAACTATAGTTTGTTCATTAATAAGAAATGTGTGTAGTGGTTGAAAAATGAACTTTAATGACTCCAACCTAAGTGTATGTAAACTTCCGACTTCAACTGTATATATATTTTTTAGGATAACCAAAGATTTTTTTTTTACTGAATTTAATTTACTAAATTTGAATAAATTGAGCACATTTGAATAATAATTGTATTTCTCACAACTTAAGAATTGTAAGTTCTTGCAACAACTTGCCATGTGGCTACATTTTTAGAGGATTTAGAGGATAAACGAACGTTTTTAGACTTTATGATTCTCTTACAGAATGTTGTATATTTCTATATTATCTTTAAGCAGCTTGTTGTGCCATGAGGTGTCATGACGAAGGGATATCAACATTGTCAAGCAAATAGATGTTCAATGATGAGGCCACCCATTTTCCCAGCATCACCCCTCTTAATGACAGAGACTAATGCAGAATCCTGAAATGCTTGCAGTTCTACCTCCAGGTACAGCGCTCGCCAAAGTCAGTTCAAATACAAATGATTGAACACCTTAGACAATATTAAACATTAAGTGTCTATTTGTTACTTTTCATTCTTATTTGTCTTTATGTATTTTTCTTAAAACTGCATTGTTGGTTCAGGGCTTGTAAGTAAGGATTTCACTGTATTCAGAGCATGTGACAAATACATTTTGATTTGAACACTAATGTGTTGGGTTTACTAAATATTTGTGTGACATCAACTCATATTTAATCATATTGTCAGTGAATCCAACACATTTTCATGGCTATTGTTAATTCCCTGGACTTACTTAATTTGTGTAAATTCAACAACAACAACAAAATTATACTCAAAAACATAAGAAGTTAGATCTACTATTTATTTAACCAGGCAAGTCAGTTAAGAACAAATTCTTATTTTCAATGACGGCCTAGGAGCAGTGGGTTAACTGCCTGTTCAGGGGCAGAACGACAGATTTGTACCTTGTCAGCTCGGGGGTTTGAACTTACAACCTTCCGGTTACTAGACCAACGCTCTAACCACTAGGCTACCCTGCCGCCCCACTAAATAATATTGTCGCCTTGATTTTTTAAAAAGTAGATTCAACACTTTTTAAAACATTTTTTACAGTGTAGCACCTGATTGAGAGACCATAGAGCACTGTGATCAACACCTCTAAAGACGTCTCCCTCTAACACAGTAAATACACTAACAGATGAAACTGCTGCTACAGAATACCACTGCACTACCGCCACTGGCCTGCAGGTGTCACTGTTGCACTGCATCGCGTTGCATCTACCTGTGAGTTCATCACTGTTGATTTAGCACGAACCACAGGCTTCATTCAGAGGTGGGATTACACCATTAGCCCAGCAGGGTGCTGGTCAAGTCACTTTCTGTATGCACTACACACATAAAGGCCTCCTGGAATTACCAGGGCCTTAGCTGAGCATATAACTTTTAGAGAAAGATTATCTGACAGAAGACAAACAACAACTGAAAATATATATCCACAAGCTATCTTGATTAGTTTCCCAATGCAGGCGGGATCATCGGATTAGAATAGATAAAATACCTAACCTTGATCAATTAAACAACCAATGTAAACGTTTTACTAAACCGTGATGCGTATGTAAACTTTTAACTAAACCGTGATGCGTACGTACATTTTTAACTAAACCATGATGGGTAATGTAAACGTTGAACTAAACCATGATGAGTAGTAGTAATGTGTTAGTAAGACATGTTTCATTACATATGACTAATTTATGAAATCAAAGCGCTTCGATGACATCATTTTCCTAGCAGTACCTGCAGTTAGACCTAGCTACATCAGAAAGCCAATAACACCTGGTCACGTGATAACACATGGGGGAAAACACACAGCGTTTTTCTCTACACCTAACCTGCTACCAATTACAGCTGTGCCCTGGAACCATTTCACAGACCCTCTCTGGTACACTCAGCAAATAGTTACCATGGGAGTCGGTGTAATTGAAGGAGAAAAAAATGACAGGCTGCCTAAAGATGAGAGAAAGAGAGAGGACAGAAGAGAGTGAGGGAGGAATAGAAAAAGAGAAGGACAGAGAGGCACAGTGCCAGCATTCTCCAGCTCTCGCTCACAAAAGGAGATTATGTTAAATGTAAACAAAAGTAGTTTCAGTCCTCTGTTCCCCCTTGGGCGAACTCTCTGGGGAGGAGAACTCAACAGTCACAGTGTGGAGGACAGGAGACAAGGAACCAATTTACCCCTGGTTCTGAATCTCTTCTACAGGCCACAAAACAAAATGGACGCCAGTTTCCTTCAGCTTTCACCCTCTGAATAACCAAGCAAGTCAAACACAGGGTGGTAGCTTTCTGGTTTAAGTCCAGGGTGGCAGCATTCTGGTTTTCATGACCATGTGACCTGGTAGTTCTATTCTATAACAAGGCTACAGGCTATAACTAGGGCCTGGAGTCCTTCCTGGTCAGGTCAAAACTCATGACCGGCCATAAGCTAATACAAGGAGAAGGAAACATTGTTTTCAATTAGCGTTAAAGGCCATATAGTATGTACACTATGAAACTGCTACCCACTTCATGACTTCATGCCAGATATCATGCCAGACTTCATGCCAGATATCATCCCAGACTTCATGCCAGACTTCATGCCAGATATCATGCCAGAACTCATCCCAGACTTCATGTCAGACTTCATGCCAGATATCATGCCAGATATCATGCCAGACTTCATGGCAGACATCATGCCAGACTTCATGCCAGATATCATGCCAGACTTCATGCCAGACATCATGCCTGACTTCATGAGTGACTTCATTCCAGACTTCATGCCAGATATCATGCCAGATATCATGCCAGACTTCAAGCCAGATATCATGCCAGACTTCATGCCAGACTTCATGCCAGATATCATGCCAGACTTCATGCCAGATATCATGCCTCACTTCATGCCAGACTTCATGCCTGATTTCATGAGTGACTTCATGCCAGACATCATGCCAGACATCATGCCTCACTTCATGCCAGATATCATGCCAGACTTCATGCAAGACATCATGCCTGATTTCATGAGTGACTTCATGCCAGATATCATGCCTCACTTCATGCTAGACATCATGCCTGATTTCATGCCAGACATCATGCCTGATTTCATGAGTGACTTCATGCCAGATATCATGCCTCACTTCATGCCAGACTTCATGCCTCACTTCATACCTCCATGCTGGCGGACCACCAGTAGGCGGAGTTGGTGGAGGGTAAACAAACCTTTTAGAATGGACCACTACAGTACATCACTGCTGACCACACATGGTCATCAGGATAATAGGCCCATATAATAATATGGCCGCTCTCCCATAGCCCAGACCTTTTCCTGATCAGATCACATTGAAAAACTCCTGACCTATTTCACAATAGATGACCTCAAAACACGAAGCCTGTTTGTCTGTCTGTCTGTCAAGAGCACATCTAGCCGTTAGCCAAAGCAGTCTGAAAAGAGCAGCTAGCAGCGCTCCATCGGTGACCATGGTAACGGGGGCAGGCCGGCCAATTAAAAACAAAGCAAGAGTGAAATGGCATAATTGGGTCTAATGAAGTCATGGAGAGGCCTTGCTGCTACAACGCTCCTAGCCAAGCCCGCCATCACCTTAACAACCAACGGCAGCTGGTGCTCTCCTCCAGAACATCGAGAGAGAGAGAGACTTCCACAAAGCTGTGAACGATCTGAGAGACAAGGCAAGAAGGGCCTTCTACGCCATTACAGTAACATACAATTTGACATCCTAATTAGGATCTGGCTAAAAAATACATGAATCATAAACAGAACCCAATGCCCTTTAAACAATCAAATCAAATGTTGCTTGTCACATACACATGGTTAGCAGCTGTTAATGCTAGTGTAGCCAAATGCTTGCGCTTCTACGTAGTTCCGACAGTGCACTAATATGTAACAAGTAATCTAACAATTCCCCAACTATCTAATACACAAATCTAAAGGGATGGAATAAGAATATTTACATATAAATATGTGTAAATATACAAGATACATATGAGATGAGTAATGTAAGATATGTCAAACATTATTGAAATGGCATAGTTTAAAGTGACTAGTGAGTCTCTATGTAGGTAGTAGCCTCTCTGAGTTAGTGATTGCTGTTTAGCAGTCTGATGGCCTTGAGATAGAAGCTCTTTTTCAGTCTCTCGGTCCCAACTTTGATACACCTGTACTGACCTCGCCTTCTGGTTTGTAGCGGGGTGAACAGGCAGCGGCTCGGCTGGTTGTTGTCCTTGATTATCTTTTTGGCCTTCCTGTGACATCGGGTGCTGTAGGTGTCCTGGAGGGCAGGTAGTTTGCCCCCGGTTATGTGTTGTGCAGACCGCACCACCCTCTTGAGAGCCTTGTGGTTGAGGGCGGTGCAGTTGCCGTACCAGGCTGTGATACAGCCCGACAGGATTCTCTCAATTGTGCATCTGTAAAGGTTTGTCAGGGTTTTAGGAGAAAATACACATTTCTTCAGCCTCCTGAGGTTGAAGAGGCGCTGTTGCGCCTTCTTCACTACACTGTCTGTGTGGGTGGACCATCTCAGTTTGTCCGTGATGTGTACGCCAAGGAATTTAAAACTTTCCACCTTCTCCACTACTGTCCCTTCAATGTGGATAGGGGGGTGCTCCCTCTGCTGTTTCCTGAAGTCCACAATCATCTCCTTTGTTTTGTTGACGTTGAGTGTGAGGTTGTTTTCCTGACACCACACTCCGAGGGCCCTCACCTCCTCCCTGTAGGCCGTCTAGTCGTTGTTGGTAATCAAGCCTACCACTGTTGTGTCGTCTGCAAACTTGATGATTTGGAGGCTTGTGTGGCCACGCAGTCATGGGTGAACAGGTAGTACAGGTGGGGGCTGAGCACGCACCCTTGTGGGGCCCCAGTGTTGATGGTCAGCGAAGTGGAGATGTTGTTTCCTACCATCACCACCTAGGGGCGGCCCGTCAGAAAGTCCAGGACCAAACTGCACATGGCCGGGTTGAGACCCAGGGCCTCCAGCTTAATCATGAGCTTGAGTGGTACTGTGGTGTTGAATGCTAAGCTGTAGTCAAGCATTCTTACATAGGTATTATCTTGTCCAGATCGGATAGGACAGTGTGCAGTGTGATGGCAATTGCATCATCTGTGGACTTGTTGGGGCGGTATGCAAACTGAAGTGGGTCTAGCGTGGCAGGTAAGGTGGAGGTGATATGATCCTTGACTAGTCTCTTAAAGTGAGTGCTACGGGGCGATAGTCATTTAGTTCAGTTACCTTTGCCTTCTTGGGTATAGGAACAATGGTGGCCATCTTGAAGCATGTGGGGACAAGAGACTGGGATAGGGAGCTATTGAATATGTCCGTAAACACACCAGCCAGTTGGTCTGCGTATGCTCTGAGGGATGCGGTCTGGGCCAGCAGCCTTGCGAGTGTTAACACGTTTAAATGTCTTACATCGGCCACAGAGAAGGAGATGGGAGGCCCACATTCCTTGTTAGTGGGCCAAGTCGGTGGCACTGTATTATCCTAAAAGCGGGCAAAGAAGGTGTTTAGTTTGTCTGAAAGCAATACGTCGGTGTCCATAACGTGGCTGGTTTTCTTTTTGTAGTCCCTAATTTCCTGTAGACCCTGCCACATACGTGCCACAAATATTTGTATGAACATATCAAGATTCAACAACTGAGACATAAACTGAACAAGTTCCACAGACGTGACTAACAGATATGGTCGAATCCGGAAACTATAATTTAAAAAACAAAAACGTTTATTCTTTCAGTGAAATACGTAACCGTTCTGTATTTTATCTAAAGGGTGGCATCCATAAATGTAAATATTGCTGTTACATTGCACAACCTTCAATGTTATGTCATAATTACGTAACATTCTGGCAAATTAGTTCGCATATTTGCATATACCCTGACTCTGCGTGCAATAAACGCAAGAGAAGTGACACAATTTCACCTGGTTAATATTGCCTGCTTACCTGGATTTCTTTTAACTAAATATGCAGGTTTAAAAATATATACTTCTGTGTATTGATTTTAAGAAAGGCATTGATGTTTATGGTTAGGTACAGTTGTGCAACGATTGTGCTTTTTTTCGCAAATGCGCTTTTGTTAAATCATCCCCCGTTTGGCGAAGTTGGCTGTTTTTGTTAGGAAGAAATAGTCTTCACACAGTTCGCAACGAGCCAGGCGGCCCAAACTGCTGCATATACCCTGACTCTATTGCAAGAGAAGTGACACAATTTCCCTAGTTGAAAGAAGTTCATGTTAGCAGGCAATATAAACTAAATATGCAGGTTTAAAAATATATACTTGTGTATTGATTTTAAGAAAGGCGTTGATGTTTATGGTTAGACACACGTTGGAGCAACGACAGTCCTTTTTCGCGAATGCGCACCGCATCAATTATATGCAACGCAGGACACGCTAGATAAACTAGTAATATCATCAACCATGTGTAGTTAACTAGTGATTATGATTGATTGATTGATTTGTATAAGATAAGTTTAATGCTAGCTAGCAACTTACCTTGGCTTCTTACTGCATTTGCGTAACAGGCAGGCTCCTCGTGGAGTGAAATGTAAGGCAGGTGGTTAGAGCGTTGGACTGGTTAACCGTAAGGTTGCAAGATTGAATCCCTGAGCTGACAAGGTAAAAATCTGTCGTTCTGCCCCTGAACAAGGCAGTTAACCCGTTCCTAGGCCGCCATTGAAAATAATGTGTTCTTAACGGACTTGCCTAGTTAATAAAGTTGTAAGAAAATGTTTTTTAAATTGGCCAAATCGGTGTCCAAAAATACCAATTTCCGATTGTTATGAAAACTTGAAATCGGCCCTAATTACTCGGCCATTCCGATTAATCAGTCGACCTCTAGTAGGAAGGCCTCTGGTCATCTATGAACATTTGAACATCTTGGCCGTGTTCGGTTATAATCTCCACCCGGCACAGCCAGAAGAGGACTGGCCACCCCACATAGCCTGGTTCCTCTCTGGGTTTCTTCCTAGGTTTTGGTCTTTCTAGGGAGTTTTTCGTAGTCATCGTGCTTCTACACCTGCATTGCTTGCTGTTTGGGGTTTTAGGCTGGGTTTCTGTACAGCACTTTGAGATATCAGCTGATGTACGAAGGGCTATATAAATAAATTTGATTTGATTTTGATCTGTTTCATGTCTCTTATAGCCCGCAAAAGCCAGCATGGATAGAATGCAATAACTAGATTCTAATAATTGTCATGAGCCAACGTTTCACCACGGTCTGTTTCACAGTGTAACTTGCCCTCATGTAGACCTAGTTCTGAAATAATTCAACGGTGAAACTTGCATCCAGTAAACTACAAAAGCAAGGGGAAGCTATTCAGCTATTCTTGAAAGTCAGGAAAATCCTTGAACTGCAAAGAAAGATTTTTTTTTAAATAATTGAAAAAATAGTTTAGCTAACAGTAGGTCATATAGAATTGCCACGGTCGTGATGAGAGACGGACCAAGGCGCAGCGTGATTAAAGTTCCACATCTTTAAATAAAGCAGAACTTCCAAACAAAACAATAAACGAACAGTGACATCATTGGTGCTACATGCACATACACAAAACAATATCCCACAAAGCAGGTGGGAGAAAGGGCTTCCTGCATATGATCCCCAATTAGAGGCAACGATTACCAGCTGCCTCTAATTGGGAACCATACAACCCACCAACATAGAAATAGAATGACTAGAACACCCCCCTAGTCACGCTCTGACCTAAACACCATAGAGAACCAAGGGCTCTCTATAGTCAGAGCGTGACAAGAATTAAGTGTGTAGTGGAAGTTTATGGTTATGTGACAACATCACATGCCCTGTGTACCTGCAAAATGATTCTACAATCATTACTGGGAAAAAACACTGTTTTAATCATAATTTGACAAAGGAAAAATCCACCACTGTCGAACAAATACAATCGTTTATCCCATAGTTTCTCGTTTCAATTACACTGTTTTGTTTTGTGGCATTGCCTTTTGTTGAATAAACCTGTGTCAATGGAAACCTGCCTAATGTTGCATGCAAAAGAGAGATACAGAGAGGAGGAACATAACAAATCATTTTCACTCAACTTCTCAAGTTTGAGTTCAAGTTGATTTAGTACTTTGGATATTAAAACATACATTGGTCCAGAGACATGCTTTTAGAGAGGTAGGACATTTAGGTTTCTGCATTATGAAGCATTTACATGACACTACAACATTCTATGGCAGCCATGTTAGAGCCGATTAACATGACACTACAACATTCTATGGCAGCCATGTTGGCTCTCCAATTACATGACACTACAACGTTCTATGGCAGCCATGTTGGCTCTCCATTAATATGACACTACAGCATTCTATGGCAGCCATGTTGGCCCCTCATTGACATAAAAAGGGGAATATTTAAATAATGCTATGAAACTGAATGTCTAGAACAATATTCAACATTCTAAAAGTTAGTTCAACTCTCTATGGTTCTGCATAGGCATATTTATCCTGCATACTTTTGGAATTCCGTGTTCTTATAAAGTAATATATAAACTGTCTGTATTATATAATACATGTACAAAACAACTTTAGATCCTCTTGATGACAAAGTGATCCTATAATATCTGTACATGTCATGATGACCTAACGTCCCACACTGGACAATAACGTTTTTCTGGATCCTCTTCTACAAGTCTCAGCTCTCCCCCAGTTCACTCATCATTAGCAGAAGGCGATAATGAGTTGCTTCATTTTACCGTCCAAAGGCATTATATGCAGCAGGCTATACACTCGTCTCCCATACACGGGAAATAAGAACGAGAAAATATGTATGCTTTCTTTACGAAACACCATTTTCCACCACCATGCTAGTGGCTAATACCTAGGAATGCTAGTCCCTGATGTTGCGTATTGCGTTCAGCCAATCAGGTTGCAGCAGTCTGTTGTTTCCCCTTGGCTGAACGAGGGCCACAACATCAGGGAGTTAACATTAGCCACTTTAGCACGGTGGTGGAAAATGGTGTTTCACAAAAAACAAGACGCATATATTTTCCACTTTTTTTTTGTTGTTACGCCTTCTCGCCATTAAATCGAGTTGAGGAGGAAATGGACATCTTTGCAGCCTGAGTGGAGAATTTATGTACGAACCGGACCGCAGGGTATACAAATGTATCGCATACAAATGCCTTTGGACGGTAAGATGAAACGACTCATTATCGCCATCTGCTGGCCTTCGGGCAAACTCGTCATGTGATATGGGTCAAATGCAGTTCACTTCACTGCTCATTCCAACATTACTTTCTCCATAAATGGACCATGAAGGAAAGACAATTTTTTTTCCTATTTCGCAGAGACAAACATCACAACCCATTTATAAAAACAATTTTGTTTGCTGTAATTAATGTAGTGAAACTCTGAACTCAACTATAGTTGACTAATAATCACTGCTATAGTATAAACTGTTGGGTTTACAGTAGTACAGAAGAAAACACAAAAGATCTCACCATGAAACCAATTTATTCTCCCTCTATCAGGTTTCTCTGACCCCTTTAAGAAACACATTCTCAATAGGAGGCAATTAATCCAGTGTGAAGAAGTGTGAAGAACTTCAGGTGGCTTCACTGTTACATGACTTCAAACACATAGAGAAAACAAACAATCACTTTTAATAGGTTTCCAATGAGGGATGTTTATGGTCTGTTTTTGTTGATGCTATTTTCTCTCTCTCTGTCTCCAGGGCCCAGTTTTTCTACAACTTTTAATCTGGATGAGAATGTTCTGGGTTCTGTAATCGTCTTTTTTTTGTAATCCAGCATCAGATTAAATCGGGGTGTTTTTTTAAATCCGGTTTAAAGAAACTAAGTCAGAAAGGATCATTCTGATCCAGATAACCCAGATTCTGTGATCTTGATATGGTGGTTTCAGTGCTTTGAACCGGCCTACACCTTGCCAGCTGACCCTCACATAACTCCACTATGACGTCAGTCTGCATACAGTATGTAACAGCTAACCCTGTATAACTCATTTGGTGTAAAATGAAGGAGTCCACAATTTCTTTAAATACAATGTCACATTTATTACAACATCACCATGTGAAATTATCCAGAAATAAATATTCATCATAAGAGGTAACGCTGTACAGTAGAACTCTTATCATAACGGTCTTCTTCTTCATAACAGTCCATACATGTAACCTCTATTGGTGTGGTGTCTCATGAGTCACTCCTCCTCCTCCTCTTCAGTCCCACATTCTCTCCATCCTGGTTGTCATGGTACCCATGCATGTGTCCCGCGTCTATTCGTTTGTCTGTCGTGTCCATGGCGGGGAAGGCCTGGCCAGACCCAAGCACCTGTCTGATGGTCATATTCACCCTGGAGGTCTCGATGTACCTGGAGCACACCGCCCAGTCCTCCTCTGATACCGGCTGAATCAGGGTGGCCTCTCCCTGGGTATGGTCCTGTGCGAGTCCCTGGTCTGACCCTGGGCCTAGGCCATCCTCCTCCAGAGAGGGGTGTAAGGGGTCTCCTTTGGGGGCAGGGACAACGCGAGGCACGGCGTGGTAGAGGAGGCGGCTGTGTCCTGACATTACCATGACGTCACCACTGTGCATGTACATGGCGGTGGGCGGGTCTTCCCTCTGAGTTCCACCAAGCAGGAAGACGGCGGATTGGCCGAAACTGAGGTCAATCAAAAAAAAAAAAAAAGAAGAAGAAACGTATGAGGATAACAACAACAAGACAAACAGGAAATGTTCAATAGCCGCTTTCACATTCAGAGTAACACATCCAGAGAGTATTACCAAAGAGTGTCAGGTTGTAATTTAGGATGAATTGAGACAATATTCAATGAGGGAGTTTGATTAAGCTGGCCCGGGTTATGGATAAGGGAGTTTGATTAAGCTGGCCCGGGTTATGGATAAGGGAGTTTGATTAAGCTGGCCCGGGTTATGGATAAGGGAGTTTGATTAAGCTGGCCCGGGTTATGGATAAGGGAGTTTGATTAAGCTGGCCCGGGTTATGGATAAGGGAGTTTGATTAAGCTGGCCCGGGTTATGGATAAGGGAGTTTGATTAAGCTGGCCCGGGTTATGGATAAGGGAGTTTGATTAAGCTGACCCGGGTTATGGCCCGTCACGTGTCCGGGCGAAGCCGGTGTTGGAGGCGCGCCCTGCTGAAATGGAACAGTAATCTGTGCCGCTCAGTCGTATTGTCAACAACGCAGCATGGTACATCTCTTTCCCCCAAAAATCTGTTTGAATTTTCAAACTGGTTTTCTTAGGGAAGGCAGATAAAGCATTTAAAAAAAATCAAAAGCAATCACTGTTGCATGTGAACACACAGAATCCTACTCATCACTCCATGTGCTTAACCTACGTCAGCTTTGCTTTGAGCCGACTTCGCCATTGGTCAGAACGGGGCACCCGGCTCACAAGCCCCTCCTCCACTCACCTGAATGACAGGAGGGGTCTAGTGTGGTCCAGCTCTGATTCGTCTACGTGGATCCCGAGTGACGAATCGGAGCGGTAGTAGTTGAGGATTCCAGCTTCTGCGTTGAACCCAGGAAATCGGCAGGCTGCGGCCACATGGAGGGATATGGAGTGGAGATCTGATGGGAACAGAGTGTAGTGATCTGCTGAGTATGTCTGCAACAGAAAGAAGTTACTAAGTTACTAAAACTGTATTCATTCATTTCCAATTCAGGGAAGAAGCATAACATCCATGCTGCACAAGCCTTTCAGTGGTCAGTCTCGGTTGCGGAGGTCGCTCTCGGAGGTCAGTGGCGGAGGTCGTCTCGGTGGTCGGTCTCGGTCGCGGAGTTCAGTCGCAGAGGTCGTCTCGGTGGTCGGTCTCGGTCGCGGAGGTCGGTCGGTCTCGGAGTTCAGTCGCGGAGGTCGGTCTCGGTTGCGGAGGTCGGTCGGTCTCGGTCGCGGAGGGCAGTCGCGGAGGTCAGTCTTAGGGAGATCAATTTTCTCTAACTGAAGTCAGCTAGCCAGTCAGCTAGCCAGCCAGTCAGCAAGCCAGTCAGTCAGCAAGCCAGTCAGTCAGTCAGTCAGCAAGCCAGTCAGTCAGTCAGCAAGCCAGTCAGTCAGCAAGCCAGTCAGCCAGCCAGACAGCAAGCCAGTCAGCCAGCCAGACAGCAAGCCAGTCAGCCAGCCAGACAGCAAGCCAGTCAGCCAGCCAGACAGCCAGCCAGACAGCAAGCCAGTCAGCCAGCCAGACAGCAAGCCAGTCAGCCAGCCAGACAGCAAGCCAGTCAGCCAGCCAGACAGCAAGCCAGTCAGCCAGCCAGACAGCATGGAGTCGGGGGGCATTATTTCCATTAATAAACAAGCAAACTCTCTGCATCTCTTCCTGGTTAGTGTTGGGGGCATGCACTCAGCCACACGTGCAATCACAGGATAATCACTGTGCTGCTGTCCTCTAAACACATGGATTAGCTGAGGGGGGGGCATGCTTAAAATGCAGTGATTGTTGTCAGACATTTGGCAGTGTCGGAGCCAGGATGGGAGCTAATGAATCCGGTGTAAAACTCCTGACTGATTTAAATGGGACAGACGACTAAACACCTTGGATGTCATTAGCATATAAACGAGACAGGCAGGCGCCTGCACAATTACAGATGACCTGACCTGAAAGGAGAACACCAGGCTAATATGATCCAAACACCCCTGTGATCTCTCACACACCTCCAATATTTAAAACACAGAGAACACTACTGTGTACATACAGTATTCATGTCCTGTTTGAAGTGATGACTGTTCCATCTACCGTTGTGACACAATGGAGACTGGTGGTGTGGTGGATGGAGGACATGTTTCAGATCTTTAGCATATGTAACTGGTGCACTGAATCATGCACTGACTGCTGTGGTATCAATGGGACATCGCCTCACTAGTGACGTCGTTGTCAGATACGTAAACATGGTATCGTCGAGACATTTATTTAACGATCTACTCTCAATTTAAAAAGGCTCCTGTCTCACTTTTCTGTGTTTTATGATCTGGACAGATGTTATAACTAATAGAAATATGACATTGATAGAGTAATATAAAAAAATAAACGCACTCCCACTGTCAACTGCAAACCGCGAGTGACTCAGCAAACTTAACTTGTGTAAATATTTGTATGAACATAAGATTCAACAACAGACATAAACTGAATAAGTTCCACAGACATGTGACTAACAGAAATGAAATAATGTGTCCCTGGGGGGGGGGGGGGGGGGAATTAAAATCAAAAGTAACAGTCAGTATCTGGTGTGGCCACCAGCTGCATTAAGTACTACAGTGCATCTCCTTGACTGCACCAGATTTGCCAGTGCTTGCTGTGAGACGTTACTCCACTCTTCCACCAAGGCACCTGCAAGTTCCCAGGCACTAGCCCTCACCCTCCGATCCAACAGGTCCGAGACGTGCTCAATGGGATTGAGATCTGGGCTTTTCGATGGCCATGGCAGAACACTAGCACTTATGTCTTGCAGGAAATCACGCGCAGAACGAGCACTATGGCAGGTGGCATTGTCATGCTGGAGGGTCATGTCAAGATGAGCCTGCTGGAAAGGTACCAGACGAGGGAGTAACGCACAGCATTGAGATTACCTGCAATGACAACAAGCTCAGTCTGATGATGCTTTGACACACCGCCCCAGACCATGAAAGACCCTCCACCTCCAAAATCGATCCCACTCCAGAGTACAGGCCTCAGTGTAACCTTCCGACCATCACCCCCGATGAGACAAAACCGCGACTCGTCAGTGAAGAGCACTTTTTGCCAGTCCTGTCTGGTCCAGCGACGGTGGGTTTGTGCCCATAGGCGACGTTGTTGCCGGTGATGTCGGGTGAGGACCTGCCTTACAACAGGCCTACAAGCCCTCAGTCCAGCTTCGCTCAGCCTATTGCGGACAGTCTGAGCACTGATGGAGGGAACACCCCCCTATCCACATCGATGGAACAGTAGTGGAGAGGGTAGCAAGTTTTAAGTTCCTTGGCATACACATCACAGGCAAACTGAATTGGTCCACTCACACAGACAGCATCGTGAAGAAGGCACAGCAGCGCCTCTTCAACCTCAGGAGGCTGAAGAAATTCGGCTTGTCACCAAAAGCACTCACAAACTTCTACAGATGCACAATCGAGAGCATCCTGGCGGGCTGTATCACCGCCTGGTATGGCAACTGCACCGCCCTCAACCGTAAGGCTCTCCAGAGGGTAGTGAGGTCTGCACAACGCATCACCGGGGGCAAACTACCTGCCCTCCAGGACACCTACACCACCCGATGCTACAGGAAGGCCATAAAGATCATCAAGGACATCAACCACCCGAGCCACTGCCTGTTCACCCCGCTGTCATCCAGAAGGCGAGGTCAGTACAGGTGCATCAAAGCTGGGACCGAGAGACTGAAAAACAGCTTCTATCTCAAGGCCATCTGACTGTTAAACAGCCACCACTAACATTGAGTGGCTGCTGCCAACACACTGTCAATGACACTGACTCAACTCCAGCCACTTTAATAATGGGAATTGATGGGAAATGATGTAAATATATCACTAGCCACTTTAAACAATGCTACCTTATATAATGTTACTTACCCTACATTATTCATCTCATATGCATACGTATATACTGTACTCTATATCATCGACTGCATCCTTATGTAATACATGTATCACTAGCCACTTTAACTATGCCACTTTGTTTACATACTCATCTCATATGTTATACTGTACTCGATATCATCTACTGTATCTTGCCTATGCTGCTCTGTACCATCACTCATTCATATATCCTTATGTACATATTCCTTATCCCCTTACACTGTGTATAAGACAGTAGTTTTTTGGGGAATTGTTAGTTAGATTACTTGTTCGTTATTACTGCATTGTCGGAACTAGAAGCACAAGCATTTCGCTACACTCGCATTAACATCTGCTAACCATGTGTATGTGACAAATAAAATTTGATTTGATTTGATTTGGATTGTGCGTTCCTGGTGTAACTCGGGCAGTTGATGTTGCCATCCTGTACCTGTCCCGCAGGTGTGATGTTTGGATGTACCGATCCTGTGCAGGTGTTGTTACAAGTGGTCTACCACTGCGAGGACAATCAGCTGTCCATCCTGTCTCCCTGTAACACTGTCCTAGGTGTCTCACAGTACAAACATTGCAATTTATTTATTGCCATGGTCACATCTGCAGTCCTCATGCCTCCTTGCAGCATGCCTAAGGCACATTCACGCAGATTAGCAGGGACCCTGGGAATCTTTCTTTTGGTGTTTTTCAGTCAGTAGGAAGGCCTCTTTAGTGCCCTAAGTTTTCATACCTGTGACCTTGATTGCCTACCGTCTGTAAGATTAGTGTCTTAACGACCGTTCCATAGGTGCATGTTCATTAATTGTTTATGGTTCATTGAACAAGCATGGGAAACAGTGTTTAAACCCTTTACAATGAAGATCTGTGAAGTTATTTGGATTTTTATGAATTATCTTTGAAAGACAGGGTTGTTTCGTTTTTGCTGAGTTTATTTTAGATTGACATGTTTGACTATTTGGCAAGAAGTGTAATTCCTTCCTGACAGGAAGTGGACTGACATGAACTTCAGTTGAAAAATGTTTTCTCTCCAGTGTCGGAGATGTGGGAACTCATATACATACATACACTTTATATAAAAGTAGAAAAGACACAGGTACAGATGAAGGGAAGGAAACAAGGAGAGAACACCTAAAACAATTGAGAAGCACCCATAGAGTGGGTTTGGTCGACCGAGTTAGGCTTCATTGTAAATAAGAATTTGTTCTTAGCCGACTTGCCTAGTTAAAAATAAAGGTGAAGTTATTTTTTTAAAGAAAGCGACAGCTCTACTAAGACCATTGAGATGCACCCATAGAGTGAGCTTTACCTAGACCAGGGGGTATTCAACTCTCATACTATGAGGTCTGGAGTCTGCTGCTTTTGTGTTCTACCTGATAACTAATTGCACCCACCTGGTGTCCCAGGTCTAAACCAGTCCCTGATTAGAGGGGAACCACCCACCTGGTGTCCCAGGTCTAAACCAGTCCCTGATTAGAGGGGAACCACCCACCTGGTGTCCCAGGTCTAAACCAGTCCCTGATTAGAGGGGAACAATGGGAGAAAACAAATGCGGTGGAACTGGCTTCGAGGTCCAGAATTGAGCTTGAAGCACCTAGACAATTGAGATGCACACAGTTCTACTAAGACCATTGAGATGCACACAGAGAGAGAGAGAGAGAGAGAGAGAGAGACAGAGTTCTACTAAGACCCTTGAGATGCACCGATAGTACATAGTGAATAGCAACGTGTATGCCTCCACTCACCTGAGGATCTGTCTTGATCAGCCATCTCTTTCCTTGTTTGAGGGCCGCAAAATCTACTTGTCACTTAAATCTCGCTAGATTGATTGCTTGCTTTCATTTTACTCCTGCGACTCTTTCATACTCTTGCTTGTGCCTGTAGTTTTGTTTAATCTCCCGTTAACATTATGACCCACAGACATGTTTGTAAGGACCTGTAAAAACACCCAGGTAATGGCTAGAATGGGTCCAATGGAATACTGCACGTATATTGGGGCGGTAGGGTAGCCTAGTGTTTAGAGCATTGGACTAGTAACCGGAAGGTTGCAAGTTCAAATCCCCGAGCTGACAAGGTACAAATCTGTTGTTCTGCCCCTGAACAGGCAGTTAACCCGCTGTTCCTAGGCCGTCATTGAAAAAAACTGACTTGCCTAGTTAAATAAAGCTTTAAAATATATATATATCTTACAAGAACGCTAAAGCTTCGTTGGGGATTTAACGCATCGTCTTGAGATAGAGACTGAAAAACAGCTTCTCGGTCCCAGCTTTGACACTGGAGGGAAAACATTTTTCAACTGAAGTTCATGTCAGTCCACTTCCTGTCAGGAAGGAATTACACTTCTTGTCAAACATGTCAATCTAAAATAAACTCAGCAAAAAAAGAAGAATTTGTTCTTAACTGACTTGCCTAGTTAAATAAAGGAAAAAAAAAAAAAAATATATATATATATATATCTTACAAGAACGCTAAAGCTTTGTTGGGGATTAAACGCATCGTCTCGACACATGTCTTGAGATAGAGACTGAAAAACAGCTTCTCGGCACCTGTACTGACCTCGTGGAATGGATGAACATAACTTTATTTATTTTATCACAAAATAATTTTAAAATACCTGATACCTTAAGAAAATATATATGAGTGAATTCTAAGATTTTTTTTGCTGTTGAAATTTTTACAATAAATTGAATATTTGAATTCCTACCAGATTCCCTGAAATCAAAACGTTTTCCTGCACAGACAATGAGTTATGTGCTATAATTCAGTTAATATCTGGTGGATTAAAACACATCTAAACGTTTGGAGTGACATCCATTGTCCAACTGTTGCATTTATTAGTATTTTTTTTAAAACCTATTAACAATTTATATGACCGTTGAGAGCTAGAGAGAGAGAGAACGCTCTACATAAAACCATTAAGATGCACCCATAGTGAGAGAGAAAGAGAGAGAGATACAGAGAGAGAGAACACGCAACATAAAACCATTAAGATGCACCCATAGTGAGAGAGAGAGAGAGAGAGAGATACAGAACACGCAACATAAAACCATTAAGATGAGAGAGAGACAGACAGAGGTCTACCTTGGTGTCCCAGTTGTAGTGGTAGCCCAGGGTCACCCAGCGAAGCTTCTCCAGCAGTGTCTTGGGCTCCCTGACCCTCGAACCCGTCTTCCTGTGGGGAAATCACACCAGGCTCAGACATCGGCTAAGGGCTAAAAGGAATGCTACCCATTCAAGTCAATTGATTACATTAGACATCCTACCTCTTTCACATGTATCAAACGTTAAATTTAAACCTTCAAGGCTGAGAAAGAGAGAATTATCAAATATAGTATTTTGACTGAATTGGGTCTCTCTGCAAAATGTAAGGTGGAAGTTACATTCTGATAAATTATTAATTTTTCACTCAAATAATAATGGGAAGTAGACACGGCACTCCAGCAGCCTGTCCGCTGGTGCTGAAAGTAGTTAGTCTATTTACCGGAGCGCGTCTGCACTCCTCCCCCAGATGTCTTGTGTTTCCGTGGGTGCCATGTGCATGTCCAGGTTACACACGTTGGGTTTCTGTGGGTAGGTCTTCAGACACTGTCTCACCCAGTGCTGCTGGGAGCCTGGCAGGAACGGGTTGGATATAAAGATGAACCCTGGAGGGGAGGGGTCACACACACACACAGGGATTACTACATTCAATTCACTACAACTTTATTGATCCCCTCAAGAGCCAGGAAGGTACATTAACAACAGATTAGGGGGCTGTCGAGACAGTGTACAGTGTACTGGAGGTCAAACATTTACCTAGCCTGACACGCCCATCCACATAGCTCCAACCAAACGCCACATCCACTAGTGGTTTTTCTGCACAATGAGTCTGGATTTGCTTTCCTCCCCACCGTTATGTAGACAGCGAACACATCTTGACCATTCTGATTGGTCCCAGAAACCGATGGGTTGGGCCAAACCCGAATCATGAATCACGTAATTGGCATCGATACTCTAATTGTTTAGAGATGAACCAATTACTATACATTTACATTTGTCTTGTACAATGCCGCTCATTTTGACATCAACAACAACTTCTAGGACGGCAGTTTCAGACAATGTATGGAGCGATCGATGGAGCAGCGAAATTAAATTCAGGAGAAGTTAGCAAGCAAAGCATTTACCCACAAGCCCATTTGAAAGTATAGGGAGCGTTACTTTACTCACTGCGAATGGCAATCAGCATTTAACCTCAGATCTTTTACCACTATATCATTGGTGAAGACCTAGGTCAAGAGTTAAAAAACTAAATAAAATGTATCTTTATTTAACTAGGCAAGTCAGTTAAGAACTAATTCTTATTTTCAATGACGGCCTAGGTACAGTGGGTTAACTGGGGCAGGACGACAGATTTGAACCTTGTCAGCTCGGCGATTTGAACTTGCAACCTTCCGGTTACTAGTCCAACACTCTAACCACTAGGCTACCCTGCCACCTCTACACTCTAACCACTAGGCTACCCTGCCACCTCTACACTCTAACCACTAGGCTACCCTGCCACCTCTACACTCTAACCACTAGGCTACCCTGCCACCTCTACACTCTAACCACTAGGCTACCTGCCACCTCTACACTCTAACCACTAGGCTACCTGCCACCTCTACACTCTAACCACTAGGCTACCCTGCCACCTCTACACTCTAACCACTAGGCTACCCTGCCACCTCTACACTCTAACCACTAGGCTACCCTGCCACCTCTACACTCTAACCACTAGGCTACCCTGCCACCTCTACACTCTAACCACTAGGCTACCCTGCCACCTCTACACTCTAACCACTAGGCTACCCTGCCGCCCCACATCTATAAAAAAGTTACATCTTACATACTGACTAGGGCTAGTTATATATATATATTATTATTATTTTTTACTTACAAGTACAACATATCAGTGGAGGCTGCTGAAGGGAGGACGGCTCATACTAATGGCTGGAACAAAGTAAATGGAATGGAAACCATGTGTTTGATGTATTTTACACCATTCCACTCCAGCCATTACCACGAGCTCGTCCTCCTTAATTAAGGTCTCACCAACCCCCTGTACTACATATCTGAATTAGTTCAGGAGTCAAGACTAATATTATTAGGCAATTTGTTACCCATCATGGTCCTGGAGAGTTAAAATGATGTGCAGGATTATGTTACAGCTCAGCATAAAAAAATAAAAAAACTCCACTAGCCTAATATCCTACCTGGATAACCGTGCAAGCCAAAGGCTGTCCAGTCTCTGATGGGGCGAAGGCCTGCCCTCCTGGCCTCAGCATCACTCACTGCAGCTGGGTTCAGTTCGGTGGGAAAGACCTGTCAATCACCATCACATCGTTTCATTAGATCAATCACATCAACCAGAGTTCATAGTGGGCACACACACACACATATAAGTTTGTGGCCACTTAGAAATGTCCTTGTTTTTGAAAGAAAAGCACATTTTTTATCCATTAAAATAACATAAAATTGATCAGAAATACAGTGTAGACATTTTTTATGTTGTAAATGACTATTATAGCTGGAAACGGCTGATTTTTAATGGAATATCTACATAGGCCCATTATCAGCAACCATCACTCCTGTGTTCCAATGGTACGTTGTGTTAGCTAATCCAAGTTTATCATTTTAAAAGGCTAATTGATCATTAGAAAACCCTTTTGCTAATATGCTGGCAGAGCTGAAAACTTTTGCCCTGATTAAATAAGCAATAAAACTGGCCTTCTTTAGACTAGTTGAGTATCTGGAGCATCAGCATTTGTGGGTTCAATTACAGGCTCAAAATGGCCAGAAACAAAAGCACTTTCTTCTGAAACTCGTTAGTCTATTTTTGTTCTGAGAAATGAAGGCTATTCCATGCGAGAAATTGCCAAGAAACTGAAGATCTCGTACAAAGCTGTGTACTACTCCCTTCACAGAACAGCGCAAACTAGTTCAATAAAAAATAACTGTCTCTAACCAAAATAGAAAGAGTGGGAGGCCTGGGTGCACAACTGGTCAAGCGTACAAGTACATTTGAGTGTCTAGTTTGAGAAACAGACGCCTCACATGTCCTCAACTGGCAGCTTCATTAAATAGTACCCATTAAAACACCAGTCTCAACGTCAACAGTGAAGAGGCGACTCCGGGAGATGGATGTCCATCAAGGCACCCTGCACTTCTCTGATTCAGAGGGGTTGGGTTAAATGCGGAAGACACCTTTCAGTTGAATGCATTCAGTTGTACAACTGACTAGGTATCCCCCTTTCTCTAATAAACTGTATTATTTCCCGAGAAGTCGTATTGGGAACACCACACACCGTCGCGTGACTCCAAGTTTACGTCGGTATGATGGTTATATATAGTTTACACTGACATATCTCGCATAATTTGTTTTACCGTGAAAAACAACATTTGTCTAAAGTATTTTGTTTTGTCAACATTTGCAAAGTTTACCGACATGCTCTGTTTCCATCAAGCCTGTCATTACATTTGTATCTGACTTGCATAAAAAGGTTGGAGACTGGTTACTGACTGAAGCAGTTTGCAAAGTGGAAGATGATTACTCTGAAAATGACTGTTTATTTCGTGGAAATTGAAAGACCCGTGATTGTGTTTTAGTTGTTTTTGAAAATCTGAATCTAATCGCAGTTGTTTTGCTGTTAAGTTCTCTAATAAAACGAACAACAAATGGCGAGTGACACGCCCACGCAAAAGTGGTAAATGCACTGCAATTTATCAAAGAGTTGACTTCGTATGACAGCACATTAATTCACTTTCTAGGTGTTAATTGTATATCAGAAGGAAATCTGGTAGTTAGCTACAGCCAGTAGTATTATACCAGGAAGTTTGTCTGTTTACACATCAATATTTAGTTGTTAGCTAGCTATATTTGGAAACGCTCACCTTCTCATGTTTCACAATTTTCGAGAAGTCAATGACATCCCTGAGATCTGGTGGAGGATTTCTTCGCTTGTAAAATTTGAACAATTTTCTAAATGCATCTTCTCCATGCTCCACCATGGAGGCCGCCATCTTTGTCATCACTAAAATTACCTTTCAACTCTAAAATGTACACAAAAAAATAAGCAAAACATTAAAAAGCATAGCATGCTAAATATGTCAAGTAAAGCTTTGCTTTTAGTGATTTTAATTCCATATTTGAAAAATGAACAGTTAAATAACACCGGTGTGTGTCAAGTCACGTGACTCGGGTCAAAGGTAACTTCTAGCTAGTTAGCTTTCCAAGGACGCAACATGGCATCGTCTAAGAAGGTTTTTGAGGTGTTTGTGTCTAAAATACCATGGACCATTGCAAGCAGTAAGCATGCTTTAAAAAAATATATATTGGAAACAAAATTACTGTATGTTGGCTATTTTATGCTAGGCTATGAGCTTTTGTAGGCGTCTTTATACATCATGCTGTGTGACTGCTGCCTTGACATTGCTGCTAGCCAAGCTCACTAGCTAACTATGTGTGGCTGCGTCTTTCAGCTAACCTTATTTTAACCAACCTTTCTGTCTTTTTTTTTTCTCATCAATGCTCATTTGACATTGTCGTTCTGCCGATTACTAAGTTGTGGGGCTTATTGCAGCCTAATGATGTGGGCAATGTATGTCAATGAGATAGTTGGCATCAGCTGGCTAGCTAAACCATCAGTGTCAGTGTGTATAGTCAAAGATTAAGACTACGTCCTCTCTAGTACAGTCATTTGCACTATAGATAACTAGTACAGTGGGAGAGCATACAGTATAACATGTTGTCATTATTTTATCAGAGGACATGAAGGAGTACTTTGGGCAGTTTGGGCAAGTCAAGAAATGCCTACTTCCTTTTGTAAGTACACCTTTTAACAGATTGTTTAATAAGTGAGAAACCCAGCCCTCTGATATCACAATGTGTATCTTCATTTGACCTACAGGTCGCTGCCAAAAGTAAAGGAAACGCACTAGTAAATAAGCAATTGACATCCCATCAAAAAAATGTATAAAAATGCCCAGTTGCCCATGATGTTGGCTAGAAGAAGAGATCTGTGACTTTGTGTGTGGTGTCAGTTGAACACTTATGGGAGATTCTGGAGAGGCACCTGCGACAGAGTTTTCCACCACCATTAACAAAACACCAAATTAGGGAATTTCTCCTGGAAGAATGGTGTCGCATCCCTCCGATAGAATTCCAGACACTTGTAGAATCTATGCCAGGGTTCATTGAAGACGTTCTGACTCCTGATGGCCCAACGCCCTATTAAGACACTTTAAGTTGGTGTTTCCTTTATTTTGGCAGTTACCGGTATATCAAATCAAATGTATTTATATAGCCCTTCGTACATCAGCTGATATCTCAAAGTGCTGTACAGAAACCCAGCCTAAAACCCCAAACAGCAAGCAATGCAGGTGTAGAAGCACGGTGGCTAGGAAAAACTCCCTAGAAAGGCAAAAACCTAGGAAGAAACCTAGAGAGGAACCAGGCTTTGTGGGGTGGCCAGTCCTCTTCTGGCTGTGTCAGGTGGAGATTATAACAGAACATGGCCAAGATGTTCAAATGTTCATAAATTACCAGCATGGTCCAATAATAATATATACCACAACCTCTATATTCACCTCACAATGTCTATCTTCTAAAAGGACAAGGAGACAGGATTCCACAGAGGCTTCTGCTGGATCGGCTACACGTCCGAGGAAGGCCTGCACAATGCTCTCCAGAAAGACCAACACATGCTGGAGGGAGCCACGGTATAGTTTGTTAGCTCATGTCATACCCTGAACTGAGGTGTGTTCACTTGGAACCAAACCAAATGGATATAAACAGAAGCAAATGGAATTAAACATGTAGGGACTAACCTGAGTTCCTACCAATTGAGTTTCTTCCAATAGAAACTTGTTTTTGTGGCAAAACATATTTTTGGAGTAAACTGTTACCGTTGCCAAACATTTTGCAACTGTTTGCCTAATGAAAACACCCCTGTTGTTGTTGACTGAAATCTGTTGACTGTTGTATTCTTAGTATGGAATGTATGTGGATTTTCTCCATTCTAGTTTGAAAGCTAACGTCAGTCTCTAACGTCAGTGGTCTGAAATCAAATGCATCCCATCAGGCAGTGTGATATCACTCCCCTTAAGGGAATTACCATGTCCTTAACCCCTTAGAATCTATTTCCATGGCCCCATGGAAATCGAATTATTATAACACAAATCCTTCAGTTTTAAGGTAGAGAGACCTTGTTTTTTTTGTTGTTGCATCAGATGCTGTAGATGGTTTTAAACAAGCTAAACATGTATTCCTCTCTTCCATCATCTCCTTTCAGCTTCAAGTTCAAAGAAACAGAAAAGTGTTTGCGGGACAGAAGACCAACAAAGAGGTGTTGGAGGGACAGAAGACAAACAAAGAGGTGTTGGAGGGATGGTGAAGGGTGTGCGTTTTGTACGATGTTTGTGTGTATATGAGAGGGTGTTTTTAAATAGAAACAGAACTTTTCTTTTTTTCATAGTACGATGTCTTATTTTATTGTAATTTGTCAAAAGAAAGAAACATGATTACTGTGTCTGTTTTGCATGTTGACAAAATGGTTGAAGGGAGAAGTGTGTTCCTTTTGGCACCCTGTCAGTAACTACATATTAAGACAGACGAGATGAGGATATTGGATCTCTGTTATTGTGCTTCGATCATGATTGATGGCTGCTTTACACAACCTCTGCATCTGTCTGTATTAAACTATGACTAGGCTTATCACTTTTCTCAGTCGGGCATCACACTTCACTTAATAAAAATGACTGATTACCAACTTAGTTTCTCATTCCTTTCTTTGTGTGTGTGTTTAATCTGAGTGTCAGTACATTTCAGAGGTGTGGACTCGAGTCACAAATAAGATGACTTGCAACTCGACTTTGACACCAATGACTCGTGACTTGACTTGGACTTGAGCCTTATGACTCGACCTGACTTGATATCCTCCCCAAACCCAAATATAAAAGACGCTATTTAAAAAAGTGTTTAGCGCATCAACTCTCCATTTAACAGATAACAGTTTGAATCGGACAGCAGCCAATCAAATTGTGCCAGCGGAGAAAAAGTTGTGCGTGGCAATACAGAGGAACGTTTGCGGGTGAATTCAGATTGAGCCATTGGAAAGATGATACCCAAAATTATTATTTTCGGATATACAGACTACACTGTAGTCAACAAAAAACGGATTGCAACTTGCAAAACATGCGGGAAAAAAATTACAGATGGAGGCGCAACAACTTCCAACTTTGTTCGACATTTGAAGCTGCACAAAGAACGGTAAGTCGTGGCTAATATATAGCCGGCAGCTAAATATAACTGCTAGTATAGCATGTAGGCTAACGTAACGTTAAATCAATGAGCCTCCACACAGTCAGCCATCTTTGCACCCAAACTTGTGCTACTGCCCCGCTCAATTAAAAAAAAAAAATGTGTTTACAGATTTGAACAATACCAGATGAACAAAACTGTCACAAGTGAACCACAACAGTCTCCAATCTCACAGTTAATGGAGACCCGTGTAGGGCAGTACAGCATGAATCATCCACAGCAGAAAGCTATCAACAATGCAATACTGTCCGACCTGGTTATCGATTGCAACTTGCCTCTGTCTGTTGTGGAAAACAAGAGTTTTCGTCACTTTCTGTCAGTGGTTGACAGTAAGTACAGCCCAGTGTGTTGTAGAACATTGACATCAAAAGTAGAGAACCTCGCTACAGAGAGACGTTCAAAACTGAAAACTCAGTTGAGCAACACAGACCATGTTTCAGTCACAGTGGACATTTGGTCCGACCGAAAGATGAGGGGGTTCCTTGGTGTCACTGTGCACTGTATGGAGAAAGATGGAGAGAGGCTACAGCTCAAATCCAATCTCTTGGCCTGTGACGGCGTCAAAGGCCCACACATGGCCGAAAGAATCTGTGAGCAATTTGAGGCCATATGTGGTGAGTACGGGATCAAAGATAAATTGGACTATATCATTAGTGACAATGCTGCCAACATGAGAAAAGCATTCACGGTGTGCTTCCCCATTGAACAAGAAGATGAAGTACATGATGAAGATCACCTTGATGACCCAGAGCTCTGGAATGACCTAACCCTGGAAGACCAGCAAACAGTGGATGCTACTATTGCAAAAAAACAGCGCTTGCAGTGTTTTGCCCACACTCTCCAGCTGGTGGTGGGAGATGGCTTGAAAGAAACAAAAGTGATGACGCCTTCTCTTTCAAAGTTATCAAAAATCAGCTCACTGCTACATACAAACACAACATTCAAAGAGGTGTTTGAAGCTGAATTTGGGGAAAGGGGCATCCCTGCTGCTGTCAACACAAGATGGATCTCAACACTGAGACAAGTGAAGGCAGTTGTTCAATGTGACCATCGAAAGCTCAGTCATGTTCTAGAAAAGTCTGGGCACAAGGAGTTGTTGTTCACAGTACGGGAGTGGAATAAGTTGAAGGAGTTGGTGGACATCCTGAAGCCATTTGGAGAAGCAACAGATATGACACAGGGGGAGAAGATCGTCACAATCAGTTCTGTTGTTCCCTCAGTCCTGTCCCTGAATCACCACCTGGAGCAGCGGAAGCCTCAAGTCCATTTCCTGAGCGGCCTGGTCAGAAGTCTCCAGGCATCCCTGAACAAAAGATTTCTTGGAATCTTCATCAATGTGAAAATGGCCAGGACACAAGATGGAATCACTGCCCCCTTTTCAGATCCAGTCTACCTCAAAGCAGCTGCCTTGGATCCGGCTTTTTCTCTGATGTGGGTGGAGCACCATGTGCTGGTCAAGGAGGAGGTCAAGGATGATGTGGCACAAAGAGTGAAAGGTAAATATTGAGTTTAATGTAACTTTTTGTTAATTTAATCCAATTGACTGCAACAATAATACTTGTTCAGTTTAACCCACTGCATCATCAATACTCTAATACCGGCCTTTTTTGTTTCTGCTATGCTTTCACATGTTTTGCCAGAACTGATTCTGAAAGATGCTACAGGGACTGAGCAGGCTGTGCCTCTTGTTGATGAGAAAGAGCGAGAGGACCATAGTCTTGGACAAGAAGATGGGCTGTTTGCAGCATACTGTAAGAGGCAGAAGAAAGCTGTTGGGACCACTCCAGCACTACAACTAAGTCACTACCTTGACATATGCGAAGGACAGAATGCCCTCTTGTTCTGGGCAATGAACAGGAAGGCTCTTCCTTCACTGTCCCGAGTGGCCATCAGGGTCTTGGCAGTGCCTGCCTCCAGTGCCCCGGTAGAGCGTGTCTTCAGCCATGGTGGCATCATACCACGACCTCATCGTGCACAAATGACTGACAGACTTTTATCGAATTTGGTCTTTTGCAAATGCAATGCATCATAGGGCCCTGAGAAAAGAGAAGAGAAAAAAAAACTGTTTATGCATCACACACACACAGTCTCCATGTTCAGGTTTTATCTCCCATCTTCGGGATCTGTATTGTTTTTTCTCAGACATTCAGGCCAGTGTTCAAATTGTAGGCCTACTTGAAGTTCAGTATCAGTTGTTTTGATGTACCTTTTTTTAATAAATAATTGTAACTTTATGGCAGGATTGTTTTAAGTGTATAGAGTATATCTGGAGAGAGAGCACTAGAATATTTAGTTTTTGTCATATTGATGTCTGTGTCTCATGGCTACCCATGGAAATACAAAGTTTAATTGGAAAGTAATATATATATTTTTTAGAAGCATTCATGATTTGCATAAATGTAATATACTATTACTCATTAAATATGAAATGGTATTACATTTGGTGAAGAGCACATTGACTTGTTTAGGACTCAACTCAAAGTTTAGGACTTGCCTGTCTTGACTTGGGACTTGAGTGCTAAGACTTGAGACTTACTTGTGACTTGTAAAACAATGACTTGGTCCCACCTCAACATTTCAGTAATTTCTTAAATATAACATTTTATGACTGCTTGATATTGAAGTTAGGGTAATAGAATGTTTATTTTTACATACCCCAGTTCACTGTGCTGGGAGTAGGATCTTCGTCAAACTTTAAAGACTGACAAATCCACCTTTCCCTCTCTCTTCATCTGCCAGTATAGGTGTCTAATGGAGAAGGTATCTAACTCTTCTCTCCTAGAACTTCATAAATGTCTACAAAATACCAAAACATGCATGTTGCCATTTATAAAAATGTAACTTGGCGTGAGAACATTCTTAGCTTTCTGCAAACGTTAGACCATGCGTATGCACAATTCCTTATGGTTGAAGTATTGCATTGTAAGCAGGCCTAGTATTTTGTGCAAATGGGTGATATGACATATTTAAAAAAAATATATGAAAAAAACAGGTGAATATAACAAGATGCAATTATTTGCCATTTTTGCCTTCTTAAAAATAGAAATATGCATACAATGACAGACAACACATTAAGAACACCTTCCTAATATTGAGTTGCACCCCCTTTTTGGTCTTCAGAACAACCTCAAGTCATCGGGGCGTGGACTCTACAAGGTGTGGAAAGTGTTCTGCAGGGATGCTGGCCCATGTTGACTCCAATGCTTCCCACAGTTGTGTCAAGTTCTACGGATGTCCTTTGGTACCCACGGGAAACTGTTGTGATAAACCCAGCAGCGTTGCAGTTCTTGACACACTCAAACCAGTGTGCCTGGCATCTATGATCATAACCTGTTAAAAGGCACTTAAAATATTTTGTCTTGACCATTAACCCTCTGAATGGCACACATCCACAATCCATGTCTCAATTGTCGAGGTTTAAAAAATTATATTCTTTAAGCTGTCTTCCCTTCATATACACGTGGATTTGAAGTGGATTTAAGTGACATCAATAAGAGATGTCACTTAGGCTTTCACCTGGTCAGTCCGTCATGGAAAGAGCATATGTTCCTAATGTTTTGTACCGTGAGTGTATAAATGCACACAAATAAACACATCCTACCTGTCCTCTCACAATGTGAGCAGTGTCTGGTGGACTCAGTACCAGGGATCTTCTGTCCACACAACAGAAACTTACTAGAAATGTAAAAAAAAAAAAGTTGGAAATACAATAGTCACACACAAAATGTTAATAGTTTGTTACATGTCCAGCGTATGTCCATGTATGTGGTAACCTGCAGAGCCCAGCCACTGCTGAGGGGTGTCACACTGCAGGGTGAAGTCTCCAATCAAGTTAAGCCCCCCGCAACATCTCTAGCAATCTCACAGGGCATCTGGCATCACTCCATGCACACAGGTAACATACTGTACATAACATTCATTGCTGGACGTACATTCTGGAAGCTTTGGGCTGCGCCATCCTATTCCTTATATAGTGCACTACGTTACAGCAGTGCCCTATGGGCCCTGGTCAAAAGTAGGGCACTATGTAGGGAATAGGCTGACATTATAGATGCAACCTAGCTCTCTCTCAAAAAAGTGATACAAAGGATTTCCTCTGTAAATAAATACAAATTGTGGTTGTAATTTAACTTAAAATGATCTCGGAATACAATGGAATGTATTTTACCTGTCAGTGTTCCGAGCAGAACAACAGCGGGGAGAAGCAGTGATAGGGTCATGGTGGCCATGGTAACAGTCTCCTGGCAATAACAAGGGGAAGAATGCATCTAAAGGATATACTAGTCAGTAGATCACCGAAACAGAGGTTGAAGGTGCTCTTTGGTCAGGTGTTATTGGACAATGTTAGGCACGCCTCTTGGGAGGGGGGAACGCAACAACCTGCTACACTCAACTCCTCGTGGAGTGAAAGAGGTATGTGACTGTGGGTGTGGGTAAGGATGGCAGAGAATATTACCGTTAACAGGGAATTTATTCTTCCTTCACACGGTAATATGGGGAAAAGGGGCTGGACGGAACAAAAGTAAAGAAAGTAAAAGTTGGAGCCCCCTCTCCTACCTTATTCTTGCCACCTGGCACGCTAACCAAAATACAGGGGGTGATCCACTCAGGTCTTACCAAGTGTGCATAGACAGTACATACGACAGGTATATGCATGCCCGCAGGCCTCCTGCCTAAACACTCCCAAGGTGCCTTCCCCCCCTGGGAACAAAAACAGAATAATTACTAACTTAAAGTGAACCATTTCAATAATAACAAACACAGTCCTTTTGGCATACACATACCTCAGCAGGACCGGCTACAAAATCCTTTACAAAACCTGTCTCTGAGCAACAACCAACACAGAACATCAAAGAAGCTCTCTCTCCTAACAAAGGAACACTGGCTTTTCAAGCTGCAGGAGTCGGTAATTGCAGACAGCTGTATCCCCTGACGAGAGGGCGGGGTCGTCGATGGGGCCGACCAATCAGCTGCTTCAAATCCAGGAAGCCATTTCCTGAAACATACACATACAAACTCAAAACAGAAACTGGGGAACGTAACAGACAACAAGGAAAGAGGGAAAGAGATCAATTGACCTCATTTGGATTTCCTGGTTAAATATTAAAACACAGTTTCAGGTTTTAATGTTACTGTTTGAAATACAGTGAAATGCCTTTCTTGCAATCTCCAAACTTAACAATGCAGTAATCAATATTAATGTTGACCCTAAAAATAACAGAACGAACAGAACAAAAACCAAAAAGGTAGTGACCAGTACCCAAATCAGGACCTTACATTCTTACTGATCGCGTCGTGCTATAGTTAGTAGTGTATATGGACTCATCCCTGTAGTCTGCAGACGTCTACGTCACACTCCTTTTCTTCAATCAAAACGGACTCTCGTCTCTGTGAGACACCACCTTAACAACCATTTCCTGATCAGCAACACCCCCAATAACAAATACCAACCAACAAAAGAGGAATAGGCACATGCACACTAAAGACCCACACTTTATCCTGTCCTATGGAACATCACAATAAAGACCCACACTTTATCCTGTCCTATGAAACATCACAATAAAGACCCGCACTTTATCCTGTCCTATGGAACATCACAATAAAGACCCACACTTTATCCTGTCCTATGGAACATCACAATAAAGACCCACACTTTATCCTGTCCTATGGAACATCACAATAAAGACCCACACTTTATCCTGTCCTATGGAACATCACAATAAAGACCCACACTTTATCCTGTCCTATGAAACATCACAATAAAGACCCAGACTATCCTGTCCTATGAAACATGTTCAGTTGCTGCCCTCTTAAACCTGATAGATGCTCTGCTCTAATGCTACACATGGTGTATATCTTTCTTTTTTTTGTACCATTTTCCTATTTAGGGGATACATGCTCAATTTGTTCTTTCCAGGTTGTGATTAAATGCTCTACTGTCATGGTTTCCAAGTGTTCTATATTTGTCACCATGTTAACAGGCATTTAATAAATCTACAACCTTTTTGAGTTTTGTCTATTTTCTAAAGGTGCATATAATTATAGTAGACTATATTTTGAGTTATTCTTAATTAATCTGTACGTACTAGGACAACAGAACATAAGTAGTTGTCTATATAATGTTTTACAGACATCTACCATAATTTAGGAGGTATTTAATGGTGTTCTACAACTCGATAAAATACTTTGCAATGACCCAGTGTCACAAATGATTGCTTCTATTGATTATGCAGTTTACCCTGGGATGGCCTTGGATGTAATCTGGCTGGGCACATTGGTAAACTACCGTTAGCTAGCCATGCTGCCTCATGCTAGCTGTGTTAAACCCAGCTATACATTTGTTTCATTACTTGTAGCTAGCATGTTTTATCTATCAGAGATCATCGCTTTGGTGATAGATCCGATGGGTAGTCATGGATACAGCACACTTACACAGCCAACGACGTGTGCCTCACCATGCCATAATTACTCCAAATGCATCTTCTCATTATTTGTTACATACCTTTCAAAGTCTGTTGGAAACTGGAACAAGGATTTACCTCCCTTCCATTTTACAGGTATTTATTGATGTCATATGTTTCTTATCGTGAAAAAAAAGTTGATTCACAGACGGAGTACTAGTAGTGGGGAAACTTGCAAAGAAATCGATTTCTAGCTATTTAAGCCAAGTACGTTTTTATTTTATTTTTTTGTGAATTAGCTAGCCAGATGGTACAGCCAAGAAGAGAATGAAGACCATTTGTGCCTTCCTGAATAAGCATAACGTTCATTAGGAGAACGCCCACTATCTAGTGCTCTCGTCCTAAACAAAATCATCTCTAGAAACAATTAGGTAAGTCATGTCTACCAAACTTAGTACACTCTGTTATAAATTCTAGTTTTGGAGACAGAAAATTGTATGGAGATCAAATGTTTCCTTTATGAGAAAATTAGCATAGCATATCAGCCAAAACCCATCTAGCTCAATCTTCTCCCACTGCCTTTCACTGGGCTTCCTCTCAAATTTTGGTGGCAGGTAGCCTGGCGGTTTGGCCAGTAACCGAAAGGTTAATAATCTGAGTACGGCGCTCAGACACAAAAACAAGCCATGCAGATACCCGCCATGTTGTGGAGTCAGTAAAAGTCAGAAATAGCGTTATAAATATTCACTTACCTTTGATGATCTTCATCAGAATGCACTCCCAGGAATCCCAGTTCCACAATAAATGTTTGTTTTGTTCGATAAAGTCCATAATTTATGTCCAAATACCTCCTTTTGTTAGCGCGTTTGGTAATCAAATCCAAACTCACGAGGTGCGGGCAAGTCCAGGCGAAAGTTCAGATGAAAAGTTCAAAAAGTTTTATTACAGTTCGTAGAAACATGTCAAACGATGTATAGAATCAATCTTTAGGATGTTTTTAACATAAATCTTCAATAATGTTCCAACCCAAGAATTCCTTTGTCTTTAGAATTGCAATGGAATGCAGGTCGATCTCACGTGTGCGCGCGTGATCAGCTCATGGCACTCTGGCAGGCCTCTGGTTGAATCAGCTCTCATTCGCCCCCACTTCACGGTAGAAGCCTCAAACAACGTTCTAAAGACTGTTGACATGTAGTGGAAGCCTTAGGAAGTGTGATATGAAGCCCATAGACACTGTATATTTGATAGGCAATGAGTTGAAAAACTACAAACCTCAGATTTCCCACTTTCTGATAGGATTTTCTCAGGTTTTCGCCTGCCATATGACTTCTGTTATACTCACAGACATCATTCAAACAGTTTTAGAAACTTCAGAGTGTTTTCTATCCAGAACTATTAATAATATGCTTATATTAGCTTCTGGGCCTGAGTAGCAGGAGGTTTACTCTGGGCACGCTTTTCATCCGAATGTGAAAATGCTGCCCCCTATCCCAAAGGTAGGCAAGTTGAGAACAAGTTCTCATTTACAACTGCGACCTGGCCAAGATAAAGCAAAGCAGTTCGACACATATAACAACACAGAGTTACACATGGAAGAAAACAAACATACAGTCAATAATGCAGTAGAAAAATAAGTATATATACAATGTGAGCAAATGAGGTGAGATAAGGGATCTAAAGGCAATAAATAGGCCATGGTGGCGAAGTAAATACAATATAGCAATTAAAGCACTGGAATGGTAGATTTGACAGTAGATGAGTGTGCAAAGTAGAAATACTGGGGTGCAAAGGAGCAAAATAAATAAATAAATACTGTAGGGGAAGAGGTAGTTGTTTGGGCTATTTATAGATGGGCTATGTACAGGTGCAGTGATCTGTGAGCTGCTCTGACAGCTGGTGCTTAAAGCTAGTGAGGGAGATAAGTGTTTCCAGTTTCAGAGATTTTTGTAGTTCGTTCCAGTCAATGGCAGCAGAGAACTGGAAGGAGAGGCGGCCAAAGGAGGAATTGGCTTTGGGGGTGACCAGTGAGATATACCTGCTGGAGCGCGTGCTACAGGTGGGTGCTGCTATAGTGACCAGAGAGCTGAGATAAGGCGGGACTTTACCTAGCAGGGTCTTGTAGATGACCTGGAGCCAGTGGGTTTGGCGACGAGTATGAAGCGAGGGCCAGCCAACGAGGGCCAGCAAACGAGAGCATACAGGTCTCAGTGGTGGGTAGTATATGGGGCTTTGGTGACAAAACGGATTGCACTGTGATAGACTGCATCCAATTTGTTGAGTAGGGTGTTGGAGGCTATTTTGTAAATGACATCGCCGAAGTCGAGGATCGGTAAGATGGTCAGTTTTACGAGGGTATGTTTGGCAGCATGAGTGAAGGATGCTTTGTTGTGAAATAGGAGGCCAATTCTAGATTTGACTTTGGATTGGAAATGTTTTATGTGATTCTGGAAGGAGAGTTTACAGTCAGACACCTATGTATTAGGTATGTAGTTCTAAGTCAGAACCATCCAGAGTAGTGATGCTGGACGGGCGGGCAGGTGAAAAATTAAAATTAGACCGGTGGAAATCTTTCCTACGATTTTTGGTCTTTGTGAGACACAGACTAGGAGAACGGATAATCTCCGCATGTGTGGTTTCCATCGTGAAGCATGGAGGAGGAGGTGTGATGATGCTTTGCTGGTGACACTGTGATTTATTTAGAATTCAAGGCACACTGAACCAGCATGGCTACCACAGCATTCTGCAGCAATACACCATCTCATCTGGTTTGCGCTTAGTGGGACTATAATTTAATTTTGATTTTATTTTACTAGGCAAGTTCTTATTTTCAATGATGGCCTAGGGACAGTGGGTTAACTGACTTGTTCAGGGGCGGAACAACATATTTGTACCTTGTCAGCTTGGGGATTCGATCTTGCGGTTACTAGTCCTACGCTCTAACCACTAGGCTACGCTGCCGCCCCATTGCCCTGTTTTTCAAAAGGACAAAGACCCAACACACCTCCAGGCTGTGTAAGGGCTATTTGACCAAGAAGGAGAGTGATGGAGTGCTGCATCAGATGACCTGGCTTCCAGAATCACCTGACCTCAACACAATTGAGATGGTTTGTAATGAGTTGGACAGCAGAGTGAAGATAAAGCAGCTAACAAGTGCTCAGTATATGTGGGAACTCCTTCAAGACGGTTGGAAAAGCATTCCAGGTGAAGCTGGTTGAGAGAATGCCAAGGGTGTGCAAAGTTGTCATCAAGGAGAAGAGAGAGAGGGAGGGAGAATGAGGGAGAGAGAGAGAGGGAGTGAAAGAGAGAGAGGGAGAATGAGGGAGAGAGAAAGGGAGAGAGGGGGAGGGAGAATGAGTGAGAGAGAGAGATGGAGGGAGAGAGAGGGAGAGAGGTGATGCTGACAGGGGTTGTGAAGAGTTCACCAGAGACATTTTTTGTGAAATTGTCTTCTTTGAGAGAATAATATGTTTTATTTATTTTCCTGAGGAAAGACTATGCAGAGCTGACTTCCTCCCTGGGTTCTGCCACATTGATCCACCTCATAAAGCCTCTTCTAAAGCTACGCTCCACGCAGCTCACATTCTGATTAATCCTTTCAACTGATTCTCCTTCATTTTTCAAGTGGTGAAATTACCCTGGCTAGAGTATGAAATGGGCTTTATTTTTGAAAGGGAAGATGGTTGCGGAGGCTTGTGAGCCTTCTGAGGTGAATGCAGTGTGTGAGAGTCTAGCAGCGGAGGGGGGTTAACGGCTAGCACTTAAAGGGCTAACGTGAATAAACAGCCAACATCCAGATACCTGTCCCACACGACCTCTGACCCCTATTAGCTGTGCTTCCTCTACGCTACTATCAAGCCCTCTCTCTCCAATTCACACATCTGGAAACTCCTATTCCTTCTATTTCTCGCACTGTCACAGCGGCTCAGTCATTCAAATGTCTACCATCATTCTCTATTTCTCTCTACCTCTTCCTCTTCTCTTCCTCTCTCTCGTTCTCTTTATCAATCAATCTCTCTCAATTCAACTCAATTGAATGACTTTGTTGGTATGGGAAACATATTTTAACATTGCCAAAGCAAGTGAACTAGATATAAAAAAGTGAAATAAACTATAAAAATTAACAGTAAACATTACACTCATAAAAGTTCCAAAAAATATAGACATTTGCAAATATCAAATTATGTGCAAATAGTTAAAGTACAAAAGGGAAAATAAATAAACGTAAATATGGGTTGTATTTACAATGGTGTTTGTTCTTCACTGGTTGCCCTTTTCTTGTGGCAACAGGTCACACATCTTGCTGCTGTGACGGCACACTGTGGTATTTCACCCAGTAGATATCGGAGTTTATTCAAATTGGGTTTGTTTTCTAATTCTTTGTGGGTCTGTGTAATCTGAAGGAAATATGGTCATACGTTGGGCAGTAGGTTAGGAAGTGCAGCTCAGTTTCCACCTCATTTTGTGGGCAGTGAGCACATAGCCTATCTTCTCTTGAGAGCCATGTCTGCCTACGGCGGCCTTTCTCAATAGCAAGTCTATGCTCACTGAGTCAGTACATAGTCAAAGATTTTCTTAAGTTTGGGTCGGTCACAGTGG
Organism: Oncorhynchus kisutch; assembly: GCF_002021735.2. Classification (NCBI taxonomy): domain Eukaryota; kingdom Metazoa; phylum Chordata; class Actinopteri; order Salmoniformes; family Salmonidae; genus Oncorhynchus; species Oncorhynchus kisutch. The sequence goes on from NC_034187.2 coordinate 8,399,710, forward strand.
CCAGGTATTCTGACACTGTGTCCTCTCTGTTTAGGGCCAAATAGCATTCTAGTTTGCTCTGTTTTTTTTTTGTTAATTCTTTCAAATGTGTCAAGTACTTATCTTTACATTCAACTGAGATGTGTTTTCCTGATTTAATAGCGGAGTCATACATTTCCTCAATGAAAACAATGTACTATACAGAGCAAATGTCAAATTGTATTTTTACCAAATAACCATACGACAGACCACGTATTCACCCTGCACACCCTAACTGACAAACAAACAAACCAAAACAAAGGCAAAGTCTTCTTCTCATGCTTTGTTGATTTAAAAAAAACGTCAGACTTTAGACTTGGCATCAAGGTCTACAAACTGATGGAAAGTGGTGTTGTGGGAAAAACATACGACTTGTAAAATCCATGTACACAAAAACACAATTAGACCCAACCAAATCATGACTAGGTTTCCCCTTTCCCCCTTCCCTCTCTCTCTCTCTCTCTCTCTCCCCCTTCCCTCTCCCTCTCTCTCTCTCTCCCTCTATCTCTCTCTCTCTCTCTCTCTCTCTCTCTCTCTCTCTCTCTCTCTCTCCCCCCCTCTCTCTCTCTCTCCCTCTCTCTCTCTCCCTCTCTCTGTCTCTGTCCCTCTCTCTCTCTCTCCCTCTCTCTGTCCCTTTCTCTCTCTCTCTCTCTCTCTCTCTCTCTCTCTCTCTCTTTCTCTCTCTCTCTCTCTCTCTCTCTCTCTCTCTCTCTCTCTCTCTCTCTCTTTCTCTCTCTCTCTCTCTCTCTCTCTCTCTCTCTCTCTCTCTCTCTCTCTCTCTCTCTCTCTCTCTCTCTCTCTCTCTCTCTCTCTCTCTCTCTCTGCTGGGCGTCAGAACACAATTTTTTAACCTGAAAAGATAGTCTGACCTTTATGATTCTGCTGCAAAGAGGTATTTTACCCTGCATAGACTATGCCTCCTATTCTCACTGCCGGGTAAATGCCTCCTATTCTCAACCCCCTCCCCTTGAGGCCCACTGGTCAAGGCTGGCTACACACTCTGATTAGAATGAATGCAGCACTGCGATTTAATCCAGAGAGAAGGTCTGGTGCCTAATTATGATGAAGCCATGGAGGTGAGGAAGTGTGTGTGTGTGTGTGTGTGTGTGTGTGTGTGTGTGTGTGTGTGTGTGTGTGTGTGTGTGTGTGTGTGTGTGTGTGTGTGTGTGTGTGTGTGTGTGTGTGTGTGTGTGTGTGGCCTTGTGCCTGTTTACCTTCATTACACTGTCCATTCCTCTCAATAAGAGGACCAGAGGAGTAAACTAATAGATGATTACTGTGTTAATGTTGACCCTGTTCCTGGAGAGCTGCCATCCTGTGGGTTTACACCAGGACTCTCCAACCCTGTTCCTGGAGAGCTACCATCCTGTAGGTTTTCACTCCAACCCTGTTCCTGGAGTGCTACCCTCCTGTAGGTTTTCACTCCAACCCTGTTCCTGGAGAGCTACCCTCCTGTGGGTTTACACCAGGACTCTCCAACCCTGTTCCTGGAGAGCTACCATCCTGTAGGTTTTCACTCCAACCCTGTTCCTGGAGAGCTACCCATCCTGTAGGTTTTCACTCCAACCCTGTTCCTGGAGAGCTACCCTCCTGTAGGTTTTCACTCCAACCCTGTTCCTGGAGAGCTACCATCCTGTAGGTTTTCACTCCAACCCTGTTCCTGGAGAGCTACCATCCTGTAGGTTTTCACTCCAACCCTGTTCCTGGAGAGCTACCATCCTGTGTGTTTTCACTCCAACCCTGTTCCTGGAGAGCTACCCTCCTGTGTGTTTTCACTCCAACCCTGTTCCTGGAGAGCTACCCTCCTGTGTGTTTTCACTCCAACCCTGTTCCTGGAGAGCTACCCTCCTGTAGGTTTACACCAGGACTCTCCAACCCTGTTTCTGGAGAGCTACCCTCCTGTAGGTTTTCACTCCAACCCTGTTCCTGGAGAGCCACCCTCCTGTAGGTCTTCCCCCCAACCCTGTTTCTGGAGAGCTACCCTCCTGTAGGTTTTCACTCCAACCCTGTTTCTGGAGAGCCACCCTTCTGTAGGTTAACTCCAACCCTATTCCTGGAGAGCTACCCCCCTGTGGGTAATTAATGTGCACTGTCCATGTAAACCTACTTCGAATAATCTAAAAGTAGTGTGTACTGTTGCAGACGTTGTTGTTGTGTCATTGCAACTGATGTAGTTGTAGTGAAGTGTGGTTTGTCCAGGTGTTGTGATTCCCAGGTGCTCTGTATTCGGTAATAACCGGACTATGTGAATGCTTGGGTAATGAGCTTGGTTCCACACAGTTAGCCCTCCCCTCTCTCTCTCTCTCTCTCTCTCTCACTCTCTCCCACATCTCTCTCTCTCTCTCTCTCTCTCTCTCTCTCACTCTCTCCCACATCTCTCTCTCTCTCTCTCTCTCTCACTCTCTCCCACTTCTCTCTCTCTCTCTCTCTCACTCTCTCCCACGTCTCTCTCTCTCTCTCCTACTTCTCCCCCCCCCCCCCCCCCCTTTGTATCTTTGTGGAGCAGGGGCCAGCCCCTCCGTGCTCTTGTTGAAGAGGTTTTGTCAAAAGCCACTTACCCAGCCAGCCACTCTGACTCTCTCTGGCAGCAGGGCTCATCAGAGGTTGTCTGGACTGGAGCACTGAGGGCCATTCACTGACAATGACGATTTTATACAGCCATCCAAGGAAAGGGTTAGTGCCTCCCAGGGGAGCTAGTTAGGGATTATTAGTGTTCGTGTGTGTGTGTGTGTGTGTGGGGGGGGGGGTGTTACAGTTGAGTGGGGAAGGACAAGGCAGGGATTGTTAGTCATGGTCCAGTGGGTGGATATATCCACTGGTTTGATGTGTACTTAGTACGCTAATTAACATAAAAGGCAATCTTTAAACAGAGATGAGTCTCTGTTGTCCTTATTAGACCCTGTGGGCTTGTGGGTCATTTAGGACTGGCTTCAGCTTTGACATGGGACATTTTCTTACAAAAAAAAAAAAATATATATATATATAAATAACAAAAAACATTGCTTTTCTCTCAGCTACCTTGTATTAGGCACGTCTGTCTCAGCTACCTTGTATTAGGCACGTCTGTCTCAGCTACCTTGTATTAGACAGGTCTGTCTCAGCTACCTTGTATTAGACAGGTCTGTCTCAGCTACCTTGTATTAGACAGGTCTGTCTCAGCTACCTTGTATTAGGCACGTCTGTCTCAGCTACCTTGTATTAGACAGGTCTGTCTCAGCTACCTTGTATTAGACAGGTCTGTCTCAGCTACCTTGTATTAGGCACGTCTGTCTCAGCTACCTTGTATTAGACAGGTCTGTCTCAGCTACCTTGTATTAGACAGGTCTGTCTCAGCTACCTTGTATTAGACAGGTCTGTCTCAGCTACCTTGTATTAGACAGGTCTGTCTCAGCTACCTTGTATTAGACAGGTCTGTCTCAGCTACCTTGTATTAGACAGGTCTGTCTCAGCTACCTTGTATTAGGCACGTCTGTCTCAGCTACCTTGTATTAGACAGGTCTGTCTCAGCTACCTTGTATTAGACAGGTCTGTCTCAGCTACCTTGTATTAGACAGGTCTGTCTCAGCTACCTTGTATTAGACAGGTCTGTCTCAGCTACCTTGTATTAGACAGGTCTGTCTCAGCTACCTTGTATTAGACAGTTCTGTCTCAGCTACCTTGTATTAGACAGGTCTGTCTCAGCTACCTTGTATTCGACAGGTCTGTCTCAGCTACCTTGTATTAGACAGGTCTGTCTCAGCTACCTTGTATTAGACAGGTCTGTCTCAGCTACCTTGTATTAGACAGGTCTGTCTCAGCTACCTTGTATTAGACAGTTCTGTCTCAGCTACCTTGTATTAGACAGGTCTGTCTCAGCTACCTTGTATTCGACAGGTCTGTCTCAGCTACCTTGTATTAGACAGGTCTGTCTCAGCTACCTTGTATTAGACAGGTCTGTCTCAGCTACCTTGTATTAGACAGGTCTGTCTCAGCTACCTTGTATTAGACAGGTCTGTCTCAGCTACCTTGTATTAGACAGGTCTGTCTCAGCTACCTTGTATTAGGCACGTCTGTCTCAGCTACCTTGTATTAGACAGGTCTGTCTCAGCTACCTTGTATTAGACAGGTCTGTCTCAGATACCTTGTATTAGACAGGTCTGTCTCAGCTACCTTGTATTAGACAGGTCTGTCTCAGCTACCTTGTATTAGGACAGGTCTGTCTCAGCTACCTTGTATTAGACAGGTCTGTCTCAGCTACCTTGTATTAGACAGGTCTGTCTCAGCTACCTTGTATTAGACAGGTCTGTCTCAGCTACCTTGTATTAGACAGGTCTGTCTCAGCTACCTTGTATTAGGCACGTCTGTCTCAGCTACCTTGTATTAGACAGGTCTGTCTCAGCTACCTTGTATTAGACAGGTCTGTCTCAGCTACCTTGTATTAGACAGGTCTGTCTCATCTACCTTGTATTAGACAGTCTGTCTCAGCTACCTTGTATTAGGCACGTCTGTCTCAGCTACCTGTATTAGGCACGTCTGTCTCAGCTACCTTGTATTAGACAGGTCTGTCTCAGCTACCTTGTATTAGACAGGTCTGTCTCAGCTACCTTGTATTAGACAGGTCTGTCTCAGCTACCTTGTATTAGGCACGTCTGTCTCAGCTACCTTGTATTAGGCACGTCTGTCTCAGCTACCTTGTATTAGACAGGTCTGTCTCAGCTACCTTGTATTAGGCACGTCTGTCTCAGCTACCTTTTATTAGACAGGTCTGTCTCAGCTACCTTGTATTAGACAGGTCTGTCTCAGCTACCTTGTATTAGACAGGTCTGTCTCAGCTACCTTGTATTAGGCACGTCTGTCTCAGCTACCTTGTATTAGACAGGTCTGTCTCAGCTACCTTGTATTAGACAGGTCTGTCTCAGCTACCTTGTATTAGGCACGTCTGTCTCAGCTACCTTGTATTAGACAGGTCTGTCTCAGCTACCTTGTATTAGGCACGTCTGTCTCAGCTACCTTGTATTAGGCACGTCTGTCTCAGCTACCTTGTATTAGACAGGTCTGTCTCAGCTACCTTGTATTAGACACGTCTGTCTCAGCTACCTTGTATTAGGCACGTCTGTCTCAGCTACCTTGTATTAGACAGGTCTGTCTCAGCTACCTTGTATTAGACAGGTCTGTCTCAGCTACCTTGTATTAGACAGGTCTGTCTCAGCTACCTTGTATTAGACAGGTCTGTCTCAGCTACCTTGTATTAGACAGGTCTGTCTCAGCTACCTTGTATTAGACAGGTCTGTCTCAGCTACCTTGTATTAGACAGGTCTGTCTCAGCTACCTTGTATTAGGCACGTCTGTCTCAGCTACCTTGTATTAGACAGGTCTGTCTCAGCTACCTTGTATTAGACAGGTCTGTCTCAGCTACCTTGTATTGGACAGGTCTGTCTCAGCTACCTTGTATTAGACAGGTCTGTCTCAGCTACCTTGTATTAGACAGGTCTGTCTCAGCTACCTTGTATTAGACAGGTCTGTCTCAGCTACCTTGTATCCAGCTACCTTGTATTAGACAGGTCTGTCTCAGCTACCTTGTATTAGACAGGTCTGTCTCAGCTACCTTGTATTAGACAGGTCTGTCTCAGCTACCTTGTATTAGACAGGTCTGTCTCAGCTACCTTGTATTAGACAGGTCTGTCTCAGCTACCTTGTATTAGACAGGTCTGTCTCAGCTACCTTGTATTAGACAGGTCTGTCTCAGCTACCTTGTGTTAGACAGGTCTGTCTCAGCTACCTTGTGTTAGACAGGTCTGTCTCAGCTACCTTGTATTAGACAGGTCTGTCTCAGCTACCTTGTATTAGACAGGTCTGTCTCAGCTACCTTGTATTAGACAGGTCTGTCTCAGCTACCTTGTATTAGGCACGTCTGTCTCAGCTACCTTGTATTAGACAGGTCTGTCTCAGCTACCTTGTATTAGGCACGTCTGTCTCAGCTACCTTGTATTAGGCACGTCTGTCTCAGCTACCTTGTATTAGACAGGTCTGTCCTCAGCTACCTTGTATTAGACAGGTCTGTCTCAGCTACCTTGTATTAGACAGGTCTGTCTCAGCTACCTTGTATTAGGCACGTCTGTCTCAGCTACCTTGTATTAGGCACGTCTGTCTCAGCTACCTTGTATTAGACAGGTCTGTCTCAGCTACCTTGTATTAGACAGGTCTGTCTCAGCTACCTTGTATTAGGCACGTCTGTCTCAGCTACCTTGTATTAGGCACGTCTGTCTCAGCTACCTTTTATTAGACAGGTCTGTCTCAGCTACCTTGTATTAGACAGGTCTGTCTCAGCTACCTTGTATTAGACAGGTCTGTCTCAGCTACCTTGTATTAGGCACGTCTGTCTCAGCTACCTTGTATTAGACAGGTCTGTCTCAGCTACCTTGTATTAGACAGGTCTGTCTCAGCTACCTTGTATTAGGCACGTCTGTCTCAGCTACCTTGTATTAGACAGGTCTGTCTCAGCTACCTTGTATTAGGCACGTCTGTCTCAGCTACCTTGTATTAGGCACGTCTGTCTCAGCTACCTTGTATTAGACAGGTCTGTCTCAGCTACCTTGTATTAGACAGGTCTGTCTCAGCTACCTTGTATTAGGCACGTCTGTCTCAGCTACCTTGTATTAGGCACGTCTGTCTCAGCTACCTTGTATTAGGCACGTCTGTCTCAGCTACCTTGTATTAGACAGGTCTGTCTCAGCTACCTTGTATTAGACAGGTCTGTCTCAGCTACCTTGTATTAGACAGGTCTGTCTCAGCTACCTTGTATTAGACAGGTCTGTCTCAGCTACCTTGTATTAGACAGGTCTGTCTCAGCTACCTTGTATTAGGCACGTCTGTCTCAGCTACCTTGTATTAGGCACGTCTGTCTCAGCTACCTTGTATTAGACAGGTCTGTCTCAGCTACCTTGTATTAGACAGGTCTGTCTCAGCTACCTTGTATTAGGCACGTCTGTCTCAGCTACCTTGTATTAGGCACGTCTGTCTCAGCTACCTTGTATTAGACAGGTCTGTCTCAGCTACCTTGTATTAGACAGGTCTGTCTCAGCTACCTTGTATTAGACAGGTCTGTCTCAGCTACCTTGTATTAGACAGGTCTGTCTCAGCTACCTTGTATTAGATAGGTCTGTCTCAGCTACCTCTCTCTCTCTATCTCTTCTCTCGCTCTCTTCTTTCTCTCTTCTTTCCCTCCCTTGGAGAAATCGAGAAACGAGAAATCAATTAGAAACAATGTCTTCCCTCGCTGGGCCCAAGGCATGCCCTAGTAGAGCCTTTAACCCTCCTCCTGATGGAGCACAGGTCGATCGGAGGGAGTCTAGGTTTGAGGAAAAATACATTTTACTGCTTAGTCAATGTGGCCAAACACACACATTAGTGCTGAGCAATTAACCGGTCCAAATATGTGAATTCCATTTAGTTCAGGTTTCTTTCTGTGAGTTCTGTTTCTAGAGAGATGAATTAATCAGATCAAGCCTGAACTGTGTGATGTAGTAGGGAGTTTCCAACACGCCAATATCCAACATAGTTTAGCACAGAAAACATGATAATTAACTATAATGACCATAAACCATTGCACACCCTCTTAAACTTGTCTGGTCTGTACGGAACAAGCAGACATGAAGACTGAGAGGGGAGAGAAGAAGAGATGGAGAGAAGGAGAGATGGAGAGAAGGAGAGATGGAGAGAAGGAGAGATGGAGAGAAGGAGAGATGGAGAGAAGGAGAGATGGAGAGATGGAGAGAAGAAGAGATGGAGAGAAGAAGAGATGGAGAGATGGAGAGAAGGAGAGATGGAGAGAAGGAGAGATGGAGAGAAGGAGAGATGGAGAGAAGGAGAGATGAAGAGAAGGAGAGAAGAAGAGATGGAGAGATGAAGAGATGGAGAGAAGGAGAGATGGAGAGAAGAAGAGATGAAGAGATGGAGAGAAGAAGAGATGGAGAGATGGAGAGAAGGAGAGCTGGAGAGATGGAGGGAAGAAGAGATGGAGAGATGGAGAGAAGGAGAGAAGAAGAGATGGAGAGATGGAGAGAAGAAGAGATGGAGAGATGGAGAGATGGAGAGATGGAGAGAAGGACAGATGGAGAGATGAAGAGAAGAAGAGATGGAGAGATGAAGAGATGGAGAGAAGGAGAGATGGAGAGATGGAGAGATGGAGAGATGAAGAGATGGAGAGAAGGACAGATGAAGAGAAGGAGAGAAGGACAGATGTAGAGATGAAGAAGAGATGGAGAGGAGAGATGAAGAGAAGAAGAGATGGAGAGATGGACAGATGGAGAGATGAAGAAGACATGGAGAGGAGAGAAGGAGAGAGTGAGAAAGCAGTTGCTTCATGAACCTGCAAATATATAATCTAACTGATGAAATAATCAAGTCATCAAATACATTTTTTTAAATTTTTATATTAAATTAAATGTGAATAAATGATGTTTAGTAAGTGATAAACAGTAATGGACGGTCACTACCATCATGGGACTTTTATTTTAACTGATTTTAACACTAATTCTAACCTTAACCCTAAGCCCCCTAGAAATAGCATTTGACCTTGTGAGGACTAACAAAATGTCCCCAGTTGGTCAAATGTTTGTTTGTTTACCATTCTTGTGGGGACTTCTGGTCCCGATAAGAATAATTAAACACATCCTCACGCACGCACACACACACACACACACACACACACACACACACACACACACACACACACACACACACACACACACACACACACACACACACACACACACACACACACACACACACACACACACACACACACACACACACAGGATCAGTCCTGTGATTAGAAGGCTCTTGTCAGTCGTCTGCTTACTGGGAGCCTATTGAATTGTTGAGTGTCATGTCTGTCAGACTGTGTTTTTAAACCAGTTGCTTTCAGACGTAAACCAAACTCTTTATTGGCTAGGCTAAGTATCATTCTGTCTCTACAGTGTACTGATATCTTTTCTCTTTGAAGGCAGATGACGTAGAATCAGGCCACTAGGGGCAACAGTGAGCGCTGTTACCTTCAAGTAGGTTTCTGTTTTGCTAGGGCATTGTGGAGGGTGCTGGCGAATCAGAATAAGCACCTGCCTCTGATTCCAAAATGTTCCAGTTTAAATCCAAAGCGTAACCCTTACCTCAACCATTCAGAGTTAATGCCTGACCTTAACCTTAACTATTCAGAGTTAATGCCTGACCTTAACCTTAACCTTAACCATTCTGAGTTCATGCCTAACCTTAGGATTTCAGATTTAATACTTAACCTTAACCTTAAACATTAAACATTTATAGTTAATGCTTAACCTTAAACACTATGCTTGCAACAACTTCGGAATTTGACGTTTGAGAATGTCTAATTCTAACGTGAGACTGTGAGAGCTTGTTGCTTTGCCACCCAGCCCCTACATTGCTCTATGTCTCAGCATATGACACTTTCAGCACGGCTCTCACCGTGGAAACTTCAATCTGTCTCACTCGCACATGACATTTCTGATCCCGAGCCACATGGCCACCCCCACACCCCCACAATTGAAACACTCCACCGAAACTACACACTCTTTCGTCCCACGCCCCCCTGCATTACTTCTCACACTTCGGGAATCTTCCTCCTACATACTACTGCAACATGACCGTGAACTTGGCACCTGAAACACCGTACTGGGTTCGGAACAAAAGCTCTCACAGGATAAATTACAGTAAATACTGTAGCCTGACCTTCCAGAGCCAACTAATTGAACTATTCTATTTTGTTCTGTTCTATTTTGTTCTGTTCTATTTTGTTAAATTCTAGGAATTGATAGAGTACCTGCGGACCCACTTTCACGGTGCGGTGTATGCCACGTCAATGTCATCTCCCGTCGTGGAGCAGATCATCACCTCCATGAAGTGCATTATGGGGGAAGACGGGACAGCGATAGGTGAGTCTGACACATAGAAACGTGGTAGATAGAATGGGAAAGTTTCTATTTTCCACACACACACTGATAAAACTGAATGACATTTTGAAGACATTGCACTTAGGTGCAAAAACATGTCATGAGGTGTTTGCTCAGAGGAAAGGACACGGCATCAACACAGCTGGGAGGAGAGGACAAGGCTTCAACACAGCTGGGAGGAGAGGACGCGGCATCAACACAGCTCAGAGGAGAGGACACGGCATCAACACAGCTCAGAGGAGAGGACAAGGCTTCAACACAGCTCAGAGGAGAGGACGCGGCATCAACACAGCTCAGAGGAGAGGACACGGCATCAACACAGCTCAGAGGAGAGGACACGGCATCAACACAGCTCAGAGGAGAGGACACGGCATCAACACAGCTCAGAGGAGAGGAGGAGAGGACAAGGCTTCAACACAGCTCAGAGGAGAGGACACGGCATCAACACAGCTCAGAGGAGAGGACACGGCATCAACACAGCTCAGAGGAGAGGAGGAGAGGACAAGGCATCAACACAGCTCAGAGGAGAGGACACAGCATCAACACAGCTCAGAGGAGAGGACACGGCATCAACACAGCTCAGAGGAGAGGACAAGGCATCAACACAGCTCAGAGGAGAGGACACGGCATCAACACAGCTCAGAGGAGAGGACACGGCATCAACACAGCTCAGAGGAGAGGACACGGCATCAACACAGCTGGGAGGAGAGGACAAGGCTTCAACACAGCTGGGAGGAGAGGACACGGCATCAACACAGCTCAGAGGAGAGGACAAGGCTTCACACAGCTCAGAGGAGAGGATACGGCATCAACACAGCTCTGAGGAGAGGGCACGGCATCAACACAGCTCAGAGGAGAGGACATGGCATCAACACAGCTCAGAGGAGAGGACAAGGCATCAACACAGCTCAGAGGAGAGGACACATCATTAACACAGCTGAGAGGAGAGGAGCTGGCTAATGCACATTGTGTTATCAGTGTGTGTGATTATGCAATCCTCAACACTTTATCTCTCCCTCTGCGCCTCTCCCTGGCTCTCTCAGGCACTACGAGGGCCTCTGGCTTGGGGAATTGTGAGTGTGTGTGTGAGTGTGTGTGTGTGTGTGGGCGTGTGTGTGGGCCTCTGGCTGGGGGAATACAGGCTCCTCAGCTATTAGCTTCTCATTACCCACCACGCCAGCAGCTGATTGGCTAATTAAATGTAGCTTATTTAGCCTGCATGAATAATACATGGTGGATACTGGCTACTGTAGAGAAGCGGTGTGTTTGTGTGTCTGTGTGTTTGTGTGTGTGTTTGTGTGTATGTGTGTTTGTGTGTGTGTGTCTGTGTGTGTGTGTGTGTGTGTGTTTGTGTGTGTGTTTGTGTGTGTGTGTGTGTGTCTGTGTGGAAGTGGTGGTAGAGGGAGGGGGGCAGAGTTTCATGTGTTTGGATAAAGGGGGTTAATGGTGCCGTCTGTTGGAAGTGTTTGGTGTGCAGCAGGGAAAACAACCTTCCACCTCAGCCACAGCGCTCATTACAGAGATAGAAAGAGAGATCTGGGAACAATCTGGGTGGTCATACAATGTGGAGATGTGCCTCAGGCTCCTGACAATGAAGCAATACTTTTAAACAAATAACCACTTAGCTGCCCTTTTCTTTGCAAATATGATTAAAACGGAGATAAGAAGTATGCTTTATTATCCCATTCTCTTCTATTCTATTCCCTCCCATTATACTATATCCCATTTTATTCTATTCCATTCTATTCTATTCCATTCTATTCTATTCTATTCTATTCCATCCCGTTATACTATATCCCATTCTATTCTATTCCATTCTATTCTATTCCATCCCATTCTATTCTTTTCTATTCCATCCCATTATACTATATCCCATTCTATTCTATTGAATCCCATTCTATTATTTTCTATTCTGTTCTATTCCATCCCATTCCTTCCCATCCCATTCTGTTCCATTCTATTTTATTCCATTCTATTCTATTCTATTCCATCCCATTCTATTATTTTCTATTCTGTTCTATTCCATCCCATTCTATTCTATTCCATCCCATTCCTTCCCATCCCATTCTGTTCCATTCTATTTTATTCCATTCTATTCCATCCCATTCTATTCTATTCCATCCCATTCCTTCCCATCCCATTCTGTTCCATTCTATTCCATTCTATTTTATTCCATTCTAATCTATTCCATCCAATTCTATTATTTTCTATTCTGTTCTATTCCATCCCATTCTATTCTATTCCATCCCATTCCTTTCCATCCCATTCTATTCCATTCTATTTTATTCCATTCTATTCTATTCTATTCCATCCCATTCTATTATTTTCTATTCTGTTCTATTCCATCCCATTATTCTATTCCATCCCATTCCTTCCCATCCCATTCTGTTCCATTCTATTTTATTCCATTCTATTCCATCCCATTCTATTATTTTCTATTCTGTTCTATTCCATCCTATTCTATTCTATTCCATCCCATTCCTTCCCATCCCATTCTGTTCCATTCTATTCCATTCTATTTCATTCCATTCTATTCCATCCCATTCTATTATTTTCTATTCTGTTCTATTCCATCCCAATCTATTCTATTCCATCCCATTCCTTCCCATCCCATTCTGTTCCATTCTATTTTATTCCATTATATTCTATTCCATTCTATTCCATCCCATTCTATTCTATTCCATCCCATTCTATTCTATTCCATCCCATTCCTTCCCATCCCATTCTGTTCCATTCTATTTTATTCCATTCTATTCTATTCCATCCCATCCCATTCTATTCCATTCTATTTTATTCCATTCTATTCTATTCCATTCTATTCTATTCCATCCCATTCTATTATTTTCTATTCTGTTCTATTCCATCCCATTATTCTATTCCATCCCATTCCTTCCCATCCCATTCTGTTCCATTCTATTTTATTCCATTCTATTCCATTCTATTCTATTCCATCCCATTCTATTATTTTCTATTCTGTTCTATTCCATCCTATTCTATTCTATTCCATCCCATTCCTTCCCATCCCATTCTGTTCCATTCTATTCCATTCTATTTCATTCCATTCTATTCCATTCCATTCTATTATTTTCTATTCTGTTCTATTCCATCCCAATCTATTCTATTCCATCCCATTCCTTCCCATCCCATTCTGTTCCATTCTATTTTATTCCATTCTATTCTATTCCATTCTATTCCATCCCATTCTATTCTATTCCATCCCATTCTATTCTATTCCATCCCATTCCTTCCCATCCCATTCTGTTCCATTCTATTTTATTCCATTCTATTCTATTCCATCCCATCCCATTCTATTCCATTCTATTTTATTCCATTCTATTCTATTCCATTCTATTCTATTCCATCCCATTCTATTATTTTCTATTCTGTTCTATTCCATCCCATTCTATTCTATTCCATCCCATCCCATTCCTTCCCATCCCATTCTATTCCATTCTATTTTATTCCATTCTATTATATTCCATTCTATTCCATCCCATTCCATTCTATTCCATCCCATTCGATTATTTTCCATTCTATTCTATTCCATCCCATTCTATTCTATTCCATTCTATTCTATTCTATTCTATTCTATCCCATTCTATTCTATTCTATTCCATTCTATTCAATTCCATCCCATTCTATTCTATTCCATCCCATTCTATTCTATTCCATCCCATTCTATTCTATTCCATCCCATTCTATTCTATTCCATCCCATTCTATTCTATTCTATCCCATTCTATTCTATTCCATCCCATTCTATTCTATTCTATCCCATTCTATTCTATTCTATCCCATTCTATTCTATTCCTTCCCATCCCATTCTATTCTATTCTATTCTATTCTATCCCATTCTATTCTATTCCATCCCATTCTATTCTATTCCATCCCATTCTATTCTATTCTATTCCATCCCATTCTATTCTATTCTATTCTATTCTATCCCATTCTATTCTATTCTATCCCATTCTATTCTATTCTATCCCATTCTATTCTATTCTATCCCATTCCTTTCCATCCTGTTCTATTCCATTCCAGGCAGATGTAAGAAGAGCTCTCTGTACGTGTAGATTTAACTCTATCAGACAGATAGTGATGTTGATGGGAGACGATGGGAGGGCTGTGGAGAGAAACGACGTTTGGTTACCACGCTGAGAGATGAGAAATGCAGGTACCAGGAAATGGTGGAGAGCGAGCGTGCCAAAAGTTACACAGATGTTTCATTGTTGCACTTGTCTTGACAAAATCAGCGATGTTTAAAAAAAAAAAAAAGTCCGCTTGGACAAACGAGAGCGGGAGGAGGAAAACCCCCCAGACATAGCGATGTCATGGAGAGAGAGGACAAACAGAGCTGATTCCTGTGTTATCTCAGCTGGGCTGCGAAAAGGAAGCCACATAAACAAGACTGATTCTCTATTTCCAGGGTGGCCATTTTGAAGGTGGCTGTTTTGAAAAAGACCCAATTCACTCCACACATATGGATTTCATGCTAATTCAACACACAGCACCTTCTCCTCAGGGCAAAG
>NC_034187.2:8416696-8431696 GCF_002021735.2 Oncorhynchus kisutch
CAGCGGTTGACTAACCACCGATCCTGGGAACCATCATCACGCGCATCTGCGCTTCATCATTAGACACACCTGGACTCCATTACCTCACTCATTACCTGCCCTTTATCTGACACTGGGTCTTTCCCCAGGTAGTATTGTTCATGTGTAGACGCTACTCCTATTTTGTTCTTTGTTGTGTTAAACTTACTCACCTACTTCTCTACGTTACAGCACTTCTCTGACCATGGCCCATAAGGCTCCGGTCAAAAGCAGTGACCTATACACTGAGGGTACCAAACATTTTGAACACACTAATATTGAGTTTCACCCCCTTTTGTCCTCAGAACAGCCTCAATTGGTCAGAGTGTGAACTCTACAAGGTGTTAAAAGTGTTCCATGGGGATGCTGGCCCATGTTGACTCCAATGCTTCCCACAGTTGTGTCAAGTTGTCTGGATGTCCTTTGGGTGGTGGATCATTCTTGATGCACACGGGAAACTGTTGTCTTGCCCATTCACCCTCTGAATGGTAGACATACACAATCCATTTCTCAGTTGTCCCAATTATTAAAAATCCTTCTTTAACCTGTCTCCTCCCCTTCATCTACACTGATTGAAGTGGATTTAACAGGTGACAACAATAAGGGATCATGTGTTTCACCTGGATTCACCTAGTCCGTTTTCAGTTTGTCATGGACAGAGCAGGTGTGTCACGGCCCCTCCTCTGCATTGCAGGGGCGGTTCCTCCTGCAGGCAGAGGAGGGTTGTTAGTGATTGGAGCCACCTGGGCTCAGGGTATTTAAACTGCTTCACTAACCACTCTTGTCTCTCTCTCTCTGCTCCTCCAGGTACGATCCTGTTTTGTTTGTTCCTTTGTAGTTTTCACACACACAGATTCACGCATTCTGGCACTTTACATACACCCTACATTATGTTACTTTCACACCTCATTCCTTTTTCTTTGTTTGAAGTGACTTGTTTTTGGTTTATAATGAAGAACATTTTTGATTGGCCGATACCTGTTCGTGTCCCCTCATTTTTGCCACAGGCTATAAGCCGGCAAGTGTTCATAATGTTTTGTATATTCAGTGTACGTTTGCTCTCTTTTCCCGTTCCGATTCAGTTTGTTGCTGGGTTTGTAAACAGGTGTTCAGATGATATGAAAATGTATATATAAGTTGGTTATACCTGGCGTTAACATGCATCCTTGGTCCTGATCTTGTCCACATTTTCATTGTACATAATGTGTTTACAGTTCAATTTGATCTTTAAAAAGAGGCGAGGCTGTGATACAATATGTTTTTAAGCCAAACTTGCTTTTTGCCTGAATAACCTCTGGTGGCAGAACATTCCATGATGACATGACTCTATACATAACTGAGCAATGCATTAAATCTGGTTTTGGTACCGTGAAGAAACCCATAGTGGCTCGTCTGGTGGGGTATGTATGTCTTTTTGAAGTGTATACAAGTGGTAAAGCATTTTAAACACACACACACACACGTTTCTTAAAAATACTAGAAGAGAAGTTGTACATCTCTCATCAACCTTCAACCAGGAAAGACCATCATGCATGATGGTCCAAGTGATCCAAGATGGCGTAGCAGTAAGTCGTCCTGTCGTCCTGTCGTGTCGTGTCCCTGTATATTTCGTTTATTTTTCGTTTATTTTTCGTTTTTTTTTTACATAGCTATCCCTTTAAAACATTTTGCTAAACCTAAGCTTCCAAATACGCTGGATCTTCACAACTAGCTATCTAGCTAAACCGCAACCCCGGATGATTACCCCTGGCTAGCGTTTCCACCCACTTAGCTTGAAGCTAGCCCGGCCTGCGCTACCACCGTAGCATACTCCTGAGCTACAATACCCGGGCCCACGACCGGTCTATCGATGTCACCGCATGAAGAGGAATAAACAGACTCACCCCATCGCGACGTCCCTCAAAGGCTAACTCTCTAGCCCTCGCTATCTCCCTGCTTGCTAATTCGGCCTGCTAACTGCTAGCTTGTCCAGCTCCGGTCCGCTAACTGCTACCTTGTCTAGCCCGGGCCTACAAACTGTTAGCTTGTTAGCACAGGCCTGCTAACCGCCTGAATCGCCGCGTCCCAAACGCCCACCGGACCCATATTTACTTTCTATCTCTTTTGACTTTTAATTTGTTTATACCTTCCGGAAACCTGCCTCACCCAATGTGATACGGAATCGATATTATTTTTTATTTATTTTTAGAACACACTCAAAAACCTCCAGAAGCTAACCAGCTAACTAGCTACAAGCTATTTAGTCATTGTTAGTTTTTTTTACCTGGATAACACTCGCCAGTCCAGCTTCCCTGCCCCATCCACCGCTGCCCCCTGGACACTGATCTCTTGGCTACATAGCTGATGCACGCTGGACTGTCCATTAATCACGGTACTCCATTCTGCTTGTTTGTTTTATCTGTTGGCCCCGTTGCCTAGTCTACGCCATTTTACCTGCTGTTGTTGTGCTAGCTGATTAGCTGTTGTCTCACCTACTGTTTTAGCTAGCTTTCCCAATTCAACACCTGTGATTACTGTATGCCTCGCTGTATGTCTCTCTCAAATGTCAATATGCCTTGTATACTGTTGTTCAGGTTAGTTATCATTGTTTTAGTTCACAATGGAGCCCCTAGTTCCACTCTTCATACCCCTAATAACTCCTTTGTCCCACCTCCCACACATGCGGTGACCTCACCCATTACTACCAGCATGTCCAGAGATACAACCTCTCTCATCATCACCCAGTGCCTGGGCTTACCTCCGCTGTACCCGCACCCCACCATACCCCTGTCTGCGCATTATGCCCTGAATATATTCTACCATGCCCAGAAACCTGCTCCTCTTATTCTCTGTCCCCAACGCTCTAGGCGACCAGTTTTGATAGCCTTTAGCCGCACCCTCATACTACTCCTTCTCTGTTCCGCGGGTGATGTGGAGGTAAACCCAGGCCCTGCATGTCCCCAGGCACCCTCATTTGTTAACTTCTGTGATCGAAAAAGCCTTGGTTTCATGCATGTCAACATCAGAAGCCTCCTCCCTAAGTTTGTCTTACTCACTGCTTTAGCACACTCTGCTAACCCTGATGTCCTTGCTGTGTCTGAATCCTGGCTCAGGAAGGCCACCAAAAATTCAGAGATTTCCATACCCAACTATAACATCTTCCGTCAAGATAGAACTGCCAAAGGGGGAGGAGTTAGCCTGCAAAGTAATGTCATACTTTCCAGGTCCATACCCAAACAGTTCGAACTACTAATTTTGAAAATTACTCTCTCCAGAAATAAGTCTCTCACGGTTGCCGCCTGCTACCGACCCCCCTCAGCTCCCAGCTGTGCCCTGGACACCATTTGTGAATTGATCGCCCCCCATCTAGCTTCAGAGTTTGTTCTGTTAGGTGACCTAAACTGGGATATGCTTAACACCCCGCCAGTCCTACAATCTAAGCTAGATGCCCTCAATCTCACACAAATCATCAAGGAACCCACCAGGTACAACCCTAACTCTGTAAACAAGGGCACCCTCATAGACGTCATCCTGACCAACTGGCCCTCCAAATACACCTCCGCTGTCTTCAACCAGGATCTCAGCGATCACTGCCGCATTGCCTGTATCCGCTACGGAGCCGCAGTCAAACGACCACCCCTCATCACTGTCAAACGCTCCCTAAAACACTTCTGTGAGCAGGCCTTTCTAATCGACCTGGCCCGGGTATCCTGGAAGGACATTGACCTCATCCCGTCAGTTGAGGATGCCTGGTCATTCTTTAAAAGTAACTTCCTCACCATTTTAGATAAGCATGCTCCGTTCAAAAAATGCAGAACTAAGAACAGATACAGCCCTTGGTTCACTCCAGACCTGACTGCCCTCGACCAGCACAAAAACATCCTGTGGCGGACTGCAATAGCATCGAATAGTCCCCGTGATATGCAACTGTTCAGGGAAGTCCGGAACCAATACACGCAGTCAGTCAGGAAAGCTAAGGCCAGCTTCTTCAGGCAGAAGTTTGCATCCTGTAGCTCCAACTCCAAAAAGTTCTGGGACACTGTGAAGTCCATGGAGAACAAGAGCACCTCCTCCCAGCTGCCCACTGCACTGAGGCTAGGTAACACGGTCACCACTGATAAATCCATGATTATCGAAAACTTCAATAAGCATTTCTCAACGGCTGGCCATGCCTTCCGCCTGGCTACTTCAACCTCGGCCAACAGCTCCGCCCCCCCCGCAGCTCCTCGCCCAAGCCTCTCCAGGTTCTCCTTTACCCAAATCCAGATAGCAGATGTTCTGAAAGAGCTGCAAAACCTGGACCCGTACAAATCAGCTGGGCTTGACAATCTGGACCCTCTATTTCTGAAACTATCTGCCACCATTGTCGCAACCCCTATTACCAGCCTGTTCAACCTCTCTTTCATCTCGTCTGAGATCCCCAAGGATTGGAAAGCTGCCGCAGTCATCCCCCTCTTCAAAGGGGGAGACACCCTGGACCCAAACTGTTACAGACCTATATCCATCCTGCCCTGACTATCTAAGGTCTTCGAAAGCCAAGTCAACAAATAGGTCACTGACCATCTCGAATCCCACCGTACCTTCTCCGCTGTGCAATCTGGTTTCCGAGCCGGTCATGGGTGCACCTCAGCCACACTCAAGGTACTAAACGATATCATAACCGCCATCGATAAAAGACAGTACTGTGCAGCCGTCTTCATCGACCTTGCCAAGGCTTTCGACTCTGTCAATCACCATATTCTTATCGGCAGACTCAGTAGCCTCGGTTTTTCGGATGACTGCCTTGCCTGGTTCACCAATTACTTTGCAGACAGAGTTCAGTGTGTCAAATCGGAGGGCATGCTGTCCGGTCCTCTGGCAGTCTCTATGGGGGTGCCACAGGGTTCAATTCTCGGGCCGACTCTTTTCTCTGTGTATATCAATGATGTTGCTCTTGCTGCGGGCGATTCCCTGATCCACCTCTACGCAGACGACACCATTCTATATACTTTCGGCCCGTCTTTGGACACTGTGCTATCTAACCTCCAAACAAGCTTCAATGCCATACAACACTCCTTCCGTGGCCTCCAACTGCTCTTAAACGCTAGTAAAACCAAATGCATGCTTTTCAACCGGTCGCTGCCTGCACCTGCATGCCCGACTAGCATCACCACCCTGGATGGTTCCGACCTAGAATATGTGGACGTCTATAAGTACCTAGGTGTCTGGCTAGACTGCAAACTCTCCTTCCAGACTCATATCAAACATCTCCAATCGAAAATCAAATCAAGAGTCTGCTTTCTATTCCGCAACAAAGCCTCCTTCACTCACGCCGCCAAGCTTACCCTAGTAAAACTGACTATCCTACCGATCCTCGACTTCGGCGATGTCATCTACAAAATGGCTTCCAACACTCTACTCAGCAAACTGGATGCAGTCTATCACAGTGCCATCCGTTTTGTCACTAAAGCACCTTATACCACCCACCACTGCGACTTGTATGCTCTAGTCGGCTGGCCCTCGCTACATATTCGTCGCCAGACCCACTGGCTCCAGGTCATCTACAAGTCTATGCTAGGTAAAGCTCCGCCTTATCTCAGCTCACTGGTCACGATGGCAACACCCATCCGTAGCACGCGCTCCAGCAGGTGTATCTCACTGATCATCCCTAAAGCCAACACCTCATTTGGCCGCCTTTCGTTCCAGTACTCTGCTGCCTGTGACTGGAACGAATTGCAAAAATCGCTGAAGTTGGAGACTTTTATCTCCCTCACCAACTTCAAACATCAGCTATCTGAGCAGCTAACCGATCGCTGCAGCTGTACATAGTCTATTGGTAAATAGCCCACCCTTTTCACCTACCTCATCCCCATACTGTTTTTATTTATTTACTTTTCTGCTCTTCTGCACACCAATATCTCTACCTGTACATGACCATCTGATCATTTATCACTCCAGTGTTAATCTGCAAAATTGTAATTATTTGCCTACCTCCTCATGCCTTTTGCACACATTGTATATAGACCCCCCCTTTGTTTTCTACTGTGTTATTGACTTGTTAATTGTTTACTCCATGTGTAACTCTTTGTTGTATGCTCACACTGCTATGCTTTATCTTGGCCAGGTTGCAGTTGTAAATGAGAACTTGTTCTCAACTAGCCTACCTGGTTAAATAAAGGTGAAATAAAAATGAAATAAATAAAAATAAAAAATGTTAGTCCTGTATGTGCAGTCAAGAGGAAGGTATGCTGCCGCTCAGTTTGGTCTTTGCGTCACATGATCATATTACCAGACATTAATTGGACAATAAGACAATTACCGGACAGTAAGACAATTACCGGACAGTAAGACAATTACCGGACAGTAAGACAATTACCGGACAGTAAGACAATTACCGGACAGTAAGACAATTACCGGACAATAATCAAGATGGGACGAGACCAGAGCCTGAACAACTAGTACAGTGGATCTTCGTGTCACAAATTAAGAGAATATTTTTCAGAACTGACATAACTTCACCCATCTTCTCAAGAGAAATTGGGGATGGAAGATGTGGCTTCAGTACGGCTTGGTTGATTAGGGAGATGTAGTGGAAATGAGGTCCCCAAAAGTCACGAAGCAATGCCCTTCTTTCACTCTGTAGACTATAATTTAGATCCTATCACATGGCATAACACAATATACAATTTATAAATTGGTCATTTTAGTAGTTTAAACGGTTAATAACGTGTCATCTCATTGAACCCTTTATTGATGAAGATCCGAGGGATCTCAGGGAGGATGGGTGTCTGGGGGATCTCAGGGAGGATGGGTGTCTGGGGGATCTCAGGGAGGATGGGTGTCTGGGGGATCTCAGGGAGGATGGGGTGTCTGGGGGATCTCAGGGAGGATGGGGTGTCTGGGGGATCTCAGGGAGGATGGGTGTCTGGGGGATCTCAGGGAGGATGGGGTGTCTAGGGGATCTCAGGGAGGATGGGGTGTCTAGGGGACCTCAGGGAGGATGGGTGTCTGGGGGATCTCAGGGAGTATGGGTGTCTGGGGGATCTCAGGGAGGATGGGGTGTCTGGGGGATCTCAGGGAGGATGGGTGTCTGGGGGATCTCAGGGAGGATGGGGTGTCTGGGGGATCTCAGGGAGGATGGGTGTCTGGAGGATCTCAGGGAGGATGGGCTGTCTAGGGGATCTCAGGGAGGATGGGTGTCTGGGGGTTCTCAGGGAGGATGGGGTGTCTAGGGGATCCCAGGGAGGATGGGTGTCTGGGGGATCTCAGGGAGGATGGGTGTCTGGGGGATCTCATGGAGGATGGGTGTCTGGGGGATCTCAGGGAGGATGGGTGTCTGGGGGATCTCAGGGAGGATGGGTGTCCGAGGGATCTCAGGGAGGATGGAATCCCAGTCAGTAGGCCTGTCTCTGTGGACAGAGAGCCTGTCCCAATCAGTACAGTAAAGCCGCTGTACTGAAAGGTCTCAATCCTCAATCAGGCCTCGGCCCCTAGGTATCATATGACATGAACCTACAAGACATGGCAAAATGTGTAGAATTGCAGGAAGTTAGCTTTAAAACGGCAAAATGTACTCAACAAGGGGTGTGAACAGTTTGAATGGTTTGGGGTTGCATGGGTCACGAGGTGAGGGTTTTTTGCTGCTAATATCCATCCGGACCTTCTTACATAGTACAGGAGTACGCAGTACTTTTTCAGGAGAAGACTATTGAAACATCGACCATGCTGTTAGCACTCTTCAACACTAGAGAGAAGCACTGACCACCATCCCTCAGTCTGGCAGCAGAGAGAGAGAGAGAGAGAGAGAGGCTGTTTTGGTAAGCATGTGCTGTGATTGTGCAGCAGGTCAGGCAGCTCTAACCTGTTGAGTTTTGAGGGACATATGTAAACACAGGCCTCTCAGCCACGCAGTTTCCCCCAACAAGGCTGAGGGCAGGCGTCCGGGGATCTTTGGGGGAATTGACGGAGCGAAATTGGAATGTTTAACATTTGCATCCCGCTGCCTGGCGCCGTTCAGAACAGCGCTAGAAAGCCCAGTTCCAACATCACACATAAATACTAAATGTTTCTGTCATTTATTTTCTCCACCACAGGCAATGGCAGCCTGAAGTGTGTGTGTGTGTGCGCGTGTGTCCTGGTGAGAAACCTCACTTAGTCCTTGTGTTTGAGTGACATTATTCATTTCATAATCAATATCTACTTGATTTTATCCCTGGTTGATTAATAAGCTGATTGAGGGCTAATTAAAATGCTTTTAGCACATGGCCTCGACTTCCACCATAACCTTTACAAGATTGACGCTCACATTCGTCAGCACTTATGGCAGACCCCTGATGCTGCGATCCATTAACATCAAAAGTCCAATAAAGAGAGTTAGTGGAGAGTGAAACACTATGTTTGGAGCCAGACTACACACACACACACACACACACACAGTTGAAGAGGCCTAGGCAGAGACTAGACATGCGGTAAACTCCCAGGTCAGATGGGTGTCCGAGGAATCTCAGGGAGGATGGGTGTCTGGGGGATCTCAGGGAGGATGGGTGTCGGGGGGATCTCAGGGAGGATGGGTGTCGGGGGGATCTCAGGGAGGATGTAATCCCAGTCAGTAGGCCTGTCCCATCCCTGGCCCTCTGTCTGTCCCTAAGGCGCCATGGATCTGATGTGTCGGACAGAAGGGGAAAACCGAGAGAAGAGAGAAAGGATGTCATGCAATAGGAGGCTGGAATCTTTAGGTTTCTGTATAAGTGAAGAAAATACATACTGGTTCCTGGTAGCAGAGTAGCCGTTTCACCATCAAGCCTTATACATACCTGCTTCAGACTATGACTGAACCCATTCCGTGACAGTTCTATTTTATTGATCCCCAAAGGGGCAATTTGATAGGTAGCCAATAATATATCAGAGTTTTTTTACAATCACTTTGGCACTAATTTCAGAACCTTGTGGTCATTTTTCAAAACTCTAGACACAAAACTCAAAACGGTCATCACTTGTAACACAGGCTGTCCAATGTTCAAAACATTGCATTGTGCATTCATATCTTTAAAGAAACCTTGCACTTGCAGAATCATTGGTTCAAATGACTAATTTATCATGAAATACCATAGGAACATTCATTTAGATCACCCACACACAAGATACCAAAATCAAATTTAAAAAATCAAATCAAATCAAATCAAATTATGCTACTTCCTCACCTGGCTTACTGTAAAACATCACTGCAGTGTTCCTCACCTGGCTTACTGTAAAACATCACTGCAGTGTTCCTCACCTGGCTTACTGTAAAAAGCAAAACAAAGGATTGATTACTACTTCTATATTTCCTTCAACCCTGTTTTGTGGATTTGGCCACAGGTTCTCATCCACATCACAATGGATGTTTTCATTAGCCAAACATCTTGGGAAGAATCTTCGGGCGAATCCGGGCCTGACACTGGCCTGCCGTGATGTCATTGCATGGGTCATCCATGGCCTGGAGAAGGGCGGCTTGTTCGTGAGGGCGCCTATCATATACCTTCCACCTCCATGTGGAGAGAAATTCCTCAATCCGGTTAAGGAAAGGAGAGTATGGGCGTAAGTACAGGGTGATAAATTGTGGTTGGGCCTGAAACCATGCTTGCACCATTTGAGCATGGTGGAACCTGACATTATCCCACACAATGACATAGGTCATGCCATCAGCTCTACAGACCTGATTTAGCTCATCAAGGAAGGTTACGTTCGAACAGCGAATCATGTGGCTTCCTTCAACTCAATTTATAGAGCATATAGAGTAAAGAGCTTTAGATGTTGTTTGACCAAACATTAGAACAGATAAGATGAGTAATCTAAGCAACTTTGACCGTGGTATGATTGATGATGCCACACATGGTGATTCCAACATCTCAGAAACAGCTGCCTTCCTGGGATGTTTACGCACAACAGTCTCTAGACTTTACAGAGAATGGTGCGATAAACAAAACACATTCAGTGAGCGGCAGTTCTGTGGGCAAAAACATGAGAGAGGTCAGAGGAGAATGTCCAGATTATTCAAGCTAACAGAAAGGCCACAAATGCTCAAATAACAGCTGTTTAAAACAGTGGTGTGCAGAAGGGCATCTCTTACAACACCATGAATAATTCAGGCTGTTGTGGAGGCAAAAGGGGGTCCTACCCAGTACTAGATAGGTGTTTCTAATAAAGTGGCCAGTGTACAGTAATGCCAAATCTGAAAACATGGTCTGGAAAAGTGGTACATGGGACCATAGAAACAGTGTCTGATAAAGAATGATGATGAAATATTACATCCATAGATAATGTAGTCCAATTGGTTCAAGTTCCACGGTAATTGGTGTCAATGGATCTCGTTATCCTGAAACTTTCATGATCTAAACATGGAATATTGTTTGTCAGTTTCCTTAATAAAACTATACATTAAGAGTAATGCAAAAGTCCCTTATCATTTTGAGCAGTTGAATCAGTTGATAGTTAGATCATTGTAATGCAATGAATAGACAGTCATCTCAGATGTAATGTGTGAATTGCATTTTGAAATGGTAATACTTTGATGTTAAGTGGTGTAATTTTGAACAGGTGATTTTAGTTCAATGAACAAATGATCTTAGCTTTATGTGTATTGTATCCAAGCAATTGGAATAAGTGTTAAGAGTTTTAAAACATTTGCACTTTGATCATTGGTTGTGGGTTTTGTGTCTAGAGTTTTGAAAAATGACATCAATGTTCTGAAATTAGTGCCAAAGTGATTGTAAAAAACTCTATGGAATGCTGATTGGCTGACAGCCGTGGTATATCAGACCGTATACCACGGGCATGACAAAACATTTATTTATTTTTACTGCTCTAATTACATTGGCAACCAGTTTATACTAGCAGCAATAAGGCATCTCTGGGGTTTGTGGTATATGACCAATATACCACGGCTAAGGGATGTATCCAGGCACTTCGTGTTGCATCATGGATAAGAACAGCAGTTGGCCGTGGTATATTGGCCATATACCACGCCCCCTCGGGCCTTATTGCTTAATTATAATATGTAAAGACAGCCGCAGTCAGTAAACATTGGAGAGGGACGGACAGTTCCTCAACGTGAACATGATGAATGTTTTATAGTATATATTGCCAGTGTGTCAGTGCTCTGCTGTAGACCAGGCCTGTTCTCCCTCTGGCTGTAGTCGTTGATCGGTCCATACATTAGAGCTCGCTGAAACAGAAGCATTAGCTTTGTGATGTTTTCTTTCCTAGGATATTGTTAGATTAATGGCACAGTGTAAATGTGTGTTTCTTGTTAGTTTGCACACTTTTTTTTTCATATTTATGCAAAAATATATTGTGGATTCAATTAAAAACTGTCTCAAAAGCTCCATTCAGCCCTTACAGTACTGAAAAGAACAGGAATAGAAAGCCAACTCCGACTGGCGCTAGCTACAGTAAACTGTTGGACAAAAGGAGAGAGAGTCAGAATCTGTGGTTTTCTCTGTTAGAGAGAAACAGAAATAAAATGCTGCCTTTCGATTCCATTGAGACCATGTGTGAACAGGAAACTGTAGGGTGTCGCCCCCTCCCCTCAGTGCAGAATGAATCACACACAATTTGCATTTGTTAAGCTTTTAACCCCCCCAAAATCGGCATCTTAATTCCTCATGTCCATGTTCTTTCCATCATAATAGATAATGTACTGATCTCAGATCATAATGTACTGATCTTAGATCATAATGTACTGATCTCAGATCATAATGTACTGATCTCAGATCATAATGTACTGATCTCAGATCACAATGTACTGATCTCAGATCATAATGCACTGATCTCAGATCATAATGCACTGATCTCAGATCATAATGCACTGATCTCAGATCATAAGGTACTGATCTCAGATCATAATGTACTGATCTCAGATCATAATGCACTGGTCTCAGATCATAATGCACTGATCTCAGATCATAATGCACTGATCTCAGATCATAATGTACTGATCTCAGATCATAATGCACTGATCTCAGATCATAATGCACTGATCTCAGATCATAATGCACTGATCTCAGATCATAATGTACTGATCTCAGATCATAATGTACTGATCTCAGATCATAATGTACTGATCTCAGATCATAATGTACTGATCTCAGCTTCGAGAGGTTCTGGAACCAGACTGTCCGTCTGTGTCTGAAATGGCAGCCTGTTTCTTTTAAAGTCCACTACTTTGACCAGAGTCCTATGGTGCTATTTGGGACGCATTCTTACCTCATCGCTCCCTGGCTGGGTCCTGGGCTGGGTCCTGGCCTGGGTTCGAGGCTGGGTCCTGGGCTGGGTCCTGGCCTGGGTACGAGTCTGGGTCCTGGCCTGGGTTCGAGGCTGGGTCCTGGCCTGGGTTCGAGGCTGGGTCCTGGCCTGGGTTCGAGGCTGGGTCCTGGCCTGGGTTCGAGGCTGGGTCCTGGCCTGGGTCCGAGGCTGGGTCCTGGCCTGGGTACGAGGCCTGGGTACGAGGCTGGGTCCTGGCCTGGGTCCTGGCCTGGGTACGAGGCTGGGTCCTGGCCTGGGTCCTGGCCTGGGTTTGAGGCTGGGTCCTGGGCTGGGTCCTGGCATGGGTCCTGGCCTGGGTTCGAGGCTGGGTCCTGGGCTGGGTTCTAGATTGGGTTCGAGGCTGTGTCCTGGCCTGGGCCCGAGGATGGGTCCTGGCCTGGGTTCTAGATTGGGTTCGAGGCTGTGTCCTGGCCTGGGCCCGAGGATGGGTCCTGGCCTGGGTTCTAGATTGGGTTCGAGGCTGTGTCGCAACCTCGGTCCCAGGCCAGGGTACTAGGCTGGAGATGGGAAGGACGGTGACATCCACTTGATAACAGAACAGAACATTTAATGAATATATCAGAAAATGGATCGTTGGAGCTCTGACCCTTTACTTTAGAGGAGACCGATCTTTGTGTGTGTGTGTTTGTGTGTGTGTGGGGTGTGTGTGTCTGTGTGTGTGATGTGTGTGTTAAGGTTAATATTTGACAGGTAAACTAGTATTTACGCAGTTTATTTATATCTCTGGATTTGATTAGAGCTATACGATCAGCGGGACAAATCATTTTAGGAGCCTTACATTCAAGACATTTTTACGAGTCCAAGCCTCAAATAATTGTGACATTATCCAAGACACAGCCTACGATATACTGTATAGGCCGCTACACATTATGCACGACAGAAGACCGTAAAAGCCGATAATAGATGTAGCCGTACTCCCTCGACTAAATAAATGAAAAAGCTCCAATAAGGAGCTTCGTGTATGGTATTGAGTTAGGCCTATACTTCGTTATATGGACTGGAATTTTGGCACCTCGTTTAAACCATGAAGCTGGAAGAGAACATGCAATGCTGATGCAGGACATGGAGCCTACAAAGTAAAAATTAAAGGCTAGCAAATTGTATTTTCATTTTGAAATATATTAGTGTTTACTTTTCATAATTAGTAAGTTGACGCATATAATATACCTCTCAGAATATTTCCCCAAATGATGTGTGACCGGGCGTATTAGCCCACATCCTCTTTCTCTCTCAATGGTTGCTTCATTCCTTACTCGCTTTTAACAGTTCAATGAAATATATTTTTGTTGTCCTTATCTTCATCTTTGTAATGACATGCTTGAATAATATGACAGCCTGCCTGGAGTTTGCCAAAAGGCACCTAAAGGACTCTCAGACCATGACAAACAAGATTCTCTGGTCTGATGAAACCAATATTGAACTGTTTGGCCTGAATACAAAGCATCACATCTGGTGGAAACCTGGCACCATCCCTACGGTTAGGAGCATGGTGGTGGCAGCATCATACTGTAGGGATGTTTTTCAGTAGTAGGGACTGGGAGACTAGTCAGGATCGAGGGAAAGACGAATGGAACAAAATACAGAGAGATCCTTGATGAAAACCTGCTCCAGAGCACTCAGGACCTCAGACTGGGTCTAAGATTCACCTTCCAACAGGACAACGACCCCAAGAACACAGCCAAGACAACGCATGAGTGGTTTCGGGACAAGTCTCTGAATGTCCTTGAATAGCGCAGCCAGAGCCGAGACTTGAACCAGATCGAACATCTCTGGAGAGACCTGAAAATAGCTGTGCAGTGACGATCCCCATCCAACCTGACATCTTGAGATGATCTGCAGAGATGAATGGTAGAAACTCCCCAAATACAGGTGTGCCAAGAAGACTCAATGCTGGAATTGCTGCCGAAGGTGCTACAACAAAGTACTGAGTAAAGGGTCTGAATACTTATCTAAATGTTACATTTCGTTTTTCAACTTTTTTTATACATTTGTAAAAATTGTATATAACCCTGTTTTTGCTTTGTTATTATTGTGTGTAGATTGATGAGGGAAAAAAACCCTACTG
Organism: Oncorhynchus kisutch; assembly: GCF_002021735.2. Classification (NCBI taxonomy): domain Eukaryota; kingdom Metazoa; phylum Chordata; class Actinopteri; order Salmoniformes; family Salmonidae; genus Oncorhynchus; species Oncorhynchus kisutch. The sequence continues at coordinate 8,431,041 of NC_034187.2, forward strand.
AATAAATTTGAGAAGAAACCTGTAATGTAACAAAATTGATACTTTCCGAATGCACCGTACAGGGCTGTATATCAATCTAGAACAGGGTTTTGGATGCAATTTGAATGGAATTGATGGAGATGGAGAAAGACTGCTAAAGAGTGTAACAGTGTGGTATAGTACAATCTAGAACAGGGTTTTGGATGCAATTTGAATGGAATTGATGGAGATAGAGAAAGACTGCTAAAGAGTGCTCACGCGCTCACGGATTTAAAGCAACACTTTTTAGAGTGATAAGCTGTTTTTAAATCTGCGATTTAAAACAAAAATAATAATCTACCCGGAAGGGAGATGGAGATGTGTAAATTAGATGTGTGTATTCAGTCCACATAGTCTATTACTGTAGCGTAGACTATGCTGCAGCAAATGTAGTTCTACATGTAGGATTATGCCTATCTGCCAACCGCCCCGAGCAAAACCCAAGCAAACTTTGATCTGAATTGTTGCTGGTAATAGCGCTCACTGTTGCTTCTAGTGGACGGTTTTTGAAGGCATCTACTGATGTCCTCAGGACATAGAAAGATGTCCAATTTCGAAGTCACTCTTGAGCGATCTGCTTGGGCTAACGAGTGTTCCCATGGAAATCTGGGGCAGATGTTGTAGGGCGTCGTTAATGA